>NC_056728.1:1682195232-1682327732 GCF_019279795.1 Protopterus annectens | reverse complement strand
ATTCAACACTTGTTCTCAGATGCAGTTATAAGAGGACTTGTCACACCTGCCTCTCTGTAACAGGAATGACCCGTGGTAACATACATCCTGAATCATCACATCATTCTCAGAGTCAGTATATGGCAGTTTACGGGATCCAGATGTCTTGGACAACATAGCCCTGTATGAGATGAAACATAAAAGGGAAGAAAAAAATAGATAAGTAAAAAAATGTATTGTTTAACCCAACAAATATCTATGAATGTACCCATCCATCATACACAAAATACATGAAAAAGGCAGGCTTCATATGAGTACACACAACATAATATAGATTTCCTCTCCCCCCAAACACAAAAGAAAGAAAAAAGATGATAATAAAGTCATAGTGAGACAAACATCTCTGTCACTCTACAGTACACTGCAGCATTAAAAAAATAATGTGCACTTGTCAAGGAAGAATGGTTAACAGTTTTTTATGTGATATCCACTTTTATGGATGTCAGCCAGGTAGACATCGGAGCCTTAAGATCATTTTCTATGCTAATAATGCAAAAACCCATGACCTCTGGATATTACTTAGTGAATATATTCCATCTGTCAGGTAAGTTTCGTTGTGGCACAAGGTGCAAGTGCAGTGAGTTTAGAGAAAGATGGCAGGTAATGCAGGGTTTGAATACAATTAAATGATAATTTTAAAAAGGGGTCTGAATATGTATTTACACACATTTTTGTTATATCATTGTGTTGTTGTTTGAAAATCAACTAGTCTCAGTATTGCTAAGAGCAAGTGAGCTGTTGTCTGTCCCCTTTACCATTATTTAGCATTACCTACTGTCCTGATAATGTGTGCCAGAAATTATACTTCTGATGTGGCAAAGAGATGTGTGAAAGATGAATGTATCACTATAAAGCATTTCTTGCACTGGGCATTGTTAAATATGCCATTTGATAATGTGATTTTCATTTAATGTTTTCTTATTTTTTAAATGTGTTTTTCAATTGTGCTCCATTAAGCAGTATACAAACATGGTTCACTTCTTAAGGGAAAAAGGTGAAAATGTAATTTTGGGTAACTTCTGCAGTGCAAACAGGCCTGGCATTGGTGCGCAGACATCAGCAATTTGGATAATACTCAGGGAATAAATTTCACCTGTCAGGTAACTATCTTTGTGGCACAAGGTGTATATGAAGTAAGCTTAAAGAAAGAGGACAGATGACAGGGTTTAAATCCAGTTGGCAAATACTTTTACAGAAGGTGTCAGAATGCCATTTGTCTCAACATTTTGATTATGAATGTCACAGTAAATGCACAAGTATATAACTATGTTTAGTGTAACAAATGTATCATTACTGCTTGCTACAGAAGCCCAATATAATATGTATAACTTATTTTAAATATAATGATTTTTAATGTAGAATGTATACGTATAGGTATGATGTGCACAGTATTTTTGTTACAATTCTTATGACTTACCACACATCATTTGTATGTGTATATGACATTATGTATTGTGAAGTATGTTTGTAAGCTAACACATCATATATTACTCAGATAATGCAACTGCATGCATCTGAAATATAATTACAAACACAAATCCTGCCTTTCACATTAATGCTGTTCTATGACAAACTAAAGTCACAGACATACTGGCTTCTTTGAAGTATGTCTCCATTCATTCTTAAATTTGCATCCCTCTAATTACCATGTTAAAAAGGAAGTTCTGCAATGACAACTGATAAGCAAAGTTTAACAGCTTATCATTTTTTTCTCAAGAGGTTCATTCCCAGGGTGCTACTCAATCTTACTAGTGCATACATCCCAGCAGCCCAATATGTACCAAGTGATACCATTTCTCCTCCAAACAGCCATGATCATAATGAACACTATAAAGCACGTCAGTGTTTGACATTGGTACATGTCAATAGTTTTGAGCATCACACATGTCCGAATCTCACTCACATTTTTACCACCTTCTGTGCTTCTTGATGTACTCAGTGCCAGTGTGTCAAGCAAGCCATTGCTGCACCTCCAATTACTGAAATGCAGCTGGCAATGCTGTGCATCCTTGTGTACAAGCTGTTGTGTGGGAGATATGAATTAGGCATCAGATCCATATTTCTAGCTTGACTACTGCAGACATGGTTGTCAATGGCAGGGATAGTATTCCATTTATCACAAAGGTGGGGTGTTGAAGAATCCTGGATATTTGTGGCAATTCTTTTAAAGCGCTATAGCTGGAGGTTACTGCAGGGGGAATATACTGGGTCACAGTATAAGACTGAGACATGGAATAGCTTGGCCAAGGCTGTCCCCAGTGAAACTAGCATCCCACATACAGGGGAACAATGTTTTCACCACTACAGTAACATGAAGAGGCACAAGTAGGACCTCCTGAGCAAATGGGAGGATGAATTTAAGAACACAACCATCCATTAGCTATGTAAGTATACTGACCCATCACTGGTCTATGATATGTCACTAAATAGCCAGCCAACTCAGTTATTTATCATGCTTTCAAGTATCTATTTTTTGATTTTCTTTACTGTGCAGCTGCAGCTAACTTAGCAGAAAACTATGAGGGACATCAAGAGAGACTAACAGCTAGGTAAAGGGTAAGTATGCATCCGGAGTGAATGCAAGGCAGAGAAGTATTTTCAGTCCATCACTGAATATCATCTTCATTAGGTATACCTTAACTTTAATATCAAGCCTACATGCCTGCTGCAATAGCTCTTGGTTATTGCATTAGGCAATGAGTACATCAGCTTAACTGTGTGTGGATTAAATACCTGGAAACACATATTAGCTTTGTTCAGGATATTATTTAGAAGTTATTAATTGCAAAAATTAAAAAACTCCAGCTATACTCTGTCGCATATCGTCTACTCAGAGGCGATCTGTGCTTAACATACAAGGCCATGTCAAACCCAGAGCTGTTGGACATGCTACACTTAAAGAAATCCCAATCCCTCAGAGCTACCAGGGATCTAAACCTTGTCATCACAATAAACAAAACATGCTGGAGGGATAGGTTCCTGACCCAGAGACTCCCCAGACTCTAGAATAGATTGCCCATACATGTCAAGCAGAGTGCCTCTTTGGACCTCTTCAAGAGGAACCTTGACAATTGGATGGGAGAAAGGAAATTCACCCCAGGGATCACGTCAGTCGCCCTGCTAGACAGGGGTCCAGGAAAGTAAATAATGTGGGAAGAAATAGCCAGGGAATTGTTATGGCTAGGCTTGTATAGGCCCTAGGGCTGATAGCCTAGTACCAACCTATGAACCTATGAACTAAAACTGCATGACATTAACAATCAGATTTTGGCACATGCAAGTATTACCTTTGAAAGAAGGTATCTGATATGGCACAATGAAATACATTATATTAGTCATATCACTCATTGTGATTGATTGATTTTATGACACATTAATGCCTTCCATTAGGTCTGGATGTGTCCAAGATATACGTATATTGTTTTATGTATTGAAATAATAAAGTAACATGTCATGCCATTCATCTAATTCTCTTTTTGTCTCCCCACCCTCTCTTTAGATATACAGTGTGTGTGTGTGTGCGTGTGTGTGTGTGTGTGTGTGTGTGTGTGTGTGTGTATGTGTGTGTATGTGTGTGTGTGTGTGTGTGTGTGTGTGTGTGTGTGTGTGTGTGTGTGCGTGTGTGTGTGTATATATATATATATTAATACATTGCTGCTGAAAACAAAATGGCCATCAGCCACTGAGGTTTGACCTACCATACCTCCACAGGTGGCTGTGGTGACACCACCACAGGCAGCACAGACACCTACCACACCTGAATCACAACATGTCAATGTTGCCTTCACAACCTCTGCTGTACCTGCTCCACCTGTGTCAGGTATCTCTGCCCCAGGTCCTGGTGCAGTGGTATCCTCCAGGAGCAGTAGTGGTGGAGGTGTCAATTTTGTCCCCCATTAGGAGCTCACAGGGCTGGTGGAGGTCATTATGGAGAAGCTCCTTAGTGCCCAAAGCAGCAGGGTTGAAAAGGTCCTGCATAGTATTAGCAAAGCAACGCCAAGTCAATCACTGTCCCAAGCAACTAACATAGAAGACAGTGATGGCAGTTCTGAGGATGAACTAGATTTTCACTAATCTTAAGGTGGATATGGATCCCTCCAAGGTCCCCTACCTATCCCTAGTGTCCTTCACCCTTTTGTGTCCATCACCATCCCTGTATGTCATGTATGTCTCCACCTGCTACATAACCTACCTTACCTACTTGACACTCTCATTCCTAAGCAGCTTTCCTAACATTGCTCTCTTCAAAAAAAAAAAAAAAAAAAAAAAAAAAAAAATGGGCACTGTCCCAGAAAAAAAAAATACACTCCATACATAGCTCTCCACTTTGCCTATGTGTCATTTTGACATACTTGATTGTACCAGTTGGCTATACAATATTATTCTGTTGTTATCACCCATTCCTGGTGTGGTGACTGCCCAGAGTCATGACATTGTGTGTACAATACCACATTTGTATTGTGATGCAGTGGATAGCTATGTTGCTGTCCCATCATCTTCCAATAAATCCTGTATTCTTTCCCTTTTGTCCTACCATCTGCTTGCCACTCCTATTTTCACTACTTCCCTATCAACCCCTTTTTCATGCAATTTAATATGATCAAAAAATAGAACCACACACAACACACATGGCCAGAAACACCCATTGAAAAGCCGTTATTTTTTGGCCACAGCATTTGCACAGGCACTTGCATCGCACACAAATGCCAAGTGATGCTGAATGCCATTTAACTTCCTATGACAAAAGCTGAAGATTTTAATTTAAGCCACAGTAGCCCCACAGTAGTCCCGTTAAGTTTGCGCAAATATTTTTAAAACTGCTGCACTATAGGTATATAGAGTAAAGCAGACTAAAAGTACCGCTGCAAAAATAATTACTGTAGCAGTTCTTAGGCTGCCAGATGTAATGAACTAGAAGTTCCTCTGTGGTGAGCTGATATAATACCTCTGTTTGTAGACTGATGTTTTTATATGGTATCATGGGTTTGATTACAGCTGTAGGAAAAATATTACTTCATGACATTTTATATTCCTATCATATGATTAATTGCAAATGTCTGTATTTATCTGCATTTACAACATTTCATTAACATAACATTTGAATAGTGCACCAAAAAAGCATTTGTAAATACGTTCCATCCCCAACAGGGAGGCTTAGTAAGCCACTCTTATCCTGTTTATATTTTAATATTGGCTGCATTCGCCTAATTCGTCTTGTTTCCTAGAGCAAGCACTTTAAAGCATGACAGATTAATAATGAAAAAGTAAGTAAGAGTAACACACCATACAGATGGTTCTACATGTCCCAGAAAAAGTACTTTTGATGTTTCTCTCCCAATCTTTCTCTCTCTCTCGCTCTCTGTTCACCCCTTCTGCTTCAGTAATTTGTCACTGTCCTTCAACTGTGTGATTTAAAGTGTGTGTGAAATAGGAGTTTTTTGTGGGATGATGAGATAATACTCAGAATTATATATAGATTTTGCATACTTTTAAGGGTTCTAATCCAAGCATTAGCTAAGTGTAACTGTTTTAGTGCACTATGTTATGTGTATCTGCTCCTTGCATGTTGTTATGAGCCACCATTATCCTGCTTCTGTCATGAGCTACTTGGTCTCTGATGCCCTCTCCTCCTGTTTATCTGCCTTCTCTCTTCTCTGTCATTAGTCTTTCTCCTCTACATTTGTAAATGTCTGGCACTGAGCACCACCACAACTCAGGCCAAATGCAAGTGTACAGCTTAAGGCAGAATCTTGTGAGTTTTGGCCTTTGGCCGCATTAGTCTGACACCATTTACTCTATTGTGCTTAGCCATGCTTAGCTATGTTAATCTTCAGTTGAACAAACTGAAGAATTGAATGTACAGCATACAGTTGCCATGAGGGTAATAAATATATTCTCTTTTTCTTGTTGTCATATTTGAACTTTGTGAAATAGGAGTTCTTATATGGTGTGGTTAGATGAAACTCAATTCTATACATTTTTCTTTGAGGCAATCAAGGTTCAAATGTCTGCTGCTGTGTTAATGTGTTTGCTCTCTGTTGTGATATCTATCTTGTACAGAGCTTGCCTGAATAATTATGACAATAAAACAAATATTTATACAACACAAATATGTGCAGAAATGAAACATAACCTAATCTCTTAGTATATCTGTTTGTGTATTCCTGTCACCAACTGCTCCCCTCTTCTCACCCCCTCTGAGCCATCAAATAAACCTCCTTCATTCAAAACTGTCTGCATAATCCATGTTTCAACCAGCAATCACATGTTTGCTCCCTCATGTGCTTCATAATATACCTGCATCATACATATAAGTATTGAAGAACTGCAACTGCCATGAAAAATGTGTACTTCATGATACCTGAAACATGAACATAACACATATCTGTTCTGCATTCCATCAGCATGACTGTATGTTTATACTGCACCATACAATACTGCTAATTCCCATTCTAAGTTCAACACCTCAAGTTATGATTATGCATGTGCTAATACTTTGCCATCAGCAGCGCAAATGAACTTGCCTCCTCTGTACTTCAGGCAGTAAAAAAATATAACACATAATTTGTTTAGTTTGTACAACTTCTGTATGTCTTTATTGGATTTTGAAAATGAGGTATCTGGATTTCAGAGTGATGTTGGCTCAATTAAATTAGTCTGATAATGTATGTCTGTTCCAATGGTTACACTTGCAACTGTAACACAATAGTGGGTAATCTTTTCATACATAATCCATCAGTGTTATTCTGATGTGCACTGTCATATTTAGGAAGCATCTGTTTGTCTTGCCAGTGCACATTGTGCAAGCATGATATAAGACAAGTGACAGTGACACTATAAATGTTTGCTATTTCCATGCAATTCATCCCAGAATAAACTGGCAGGAATGTTTGATTGATAATTTACTGGTTTACAATTGTGATTGTCATTAACATCCCATACTGTGAAACAGGTACATGTTCCTCATAGTAACTCAATGTATATATGAAAGATAGTATATACATTTTAACAGATAAGTATACCATTATATAGGATAGGCGCAGCACTGTTATGATGGCCTGAACACACATGTGCATTTGTCCCAAAACCTGTGATGCACAATTGATGCACAGTAACAGATGTTCCAAATAGTGAAGTTTTACTAAGTGCAAATGTGCATTTTCACATGATTAAAAATCAGACTTCTCCTATGGAGCTCTAGACTGTAAAACTAGATAGGTAGGAGGTTAAAGCCCCACTGTGGAGAGAGTGTGCACGTGTGTGTGTGTGTGTGTGTGTGTGTGTGTGTGTGTGTGTGTGTGTGTGTGGTGGGTTCTAGTTGATAGATAAGCAACATCACAATGTCAAATGTACTGTGTCCATTTCCAATCAGGAGAATACTTTAACTTTGGACACAGCTGTGCACTTTATCCCACTTTTAACAGAAACATCCTCTCTGCAACACACAGCTGTGGTCATCATGTCAAAAGTGCAGTTTCTTTCCTAAAGAGTCAGACTTGTCCTGTGGTGTTTGCAGCTAATACGGTGTTCCCTAAATTGTGTAACTAGATAGATAGGAGGTTTAATTCTCACCATGGAGATCTTGTATGTGGCTGTAATATAAGGCACATATAGCTTTCTGTACAGATGTGCTGTAGCAACTTTCAGTCATGGGAAAAATTTTACTCTGGATGATTATTCCACCATCCCCTTATCCCACTTTTACCACAGACGTCTTCTCTGCAACACACTGATGAGGTCATCATATCAAAAGTGCACTCTGTGATCTTACAACTGAGACTTCATCTGTGGAACTTGCAGCTAATTCTGTGTTCTGTACATTGTGAAATTAGATTGATACAGAGTTTGAATCTAACATTGGTCAACTAATGTGACCATGTGTACTGTCACATACAATTGTTTCCATGACACAACCTGTTAATATAAGCTTTCAGTTAGGAGATGAATTTTCATTGGTAGACTACCCTATAAATCTGTATTACCCCATGCAGTTACAAGTTTTGGACATTCTTACATTATGCGATGATAAATGAACTACATCACAGTGCTATTATAAGTTATCCTGTGACACTGGCTGTTGATACTGTGTTTTATAGATTGGGTAAGTACAGAGGCAGAAGGTTTGAATCCAGCAATGATTGACTACTGTGTGTGTGTTTGTCTGTTATGCCGTGTAAAAAAGGCTTCTAATTCATGTGGTATGTGTAGCTGTGTAGTGTTCAGTGCACTTCTACCACCTTCATGCATTTTTATAAGAATATCTATGTATGAAAGAATGCTGATGTCATCCATTCAAATGTGCACTGTCACAATTGTAAAACATCTTTTGTGGTGTTTTGAGACAGTGTTTCATACCTTGTGACTACCTTAGGTACCTTAGGTCTGTTCAAATCCAGCCATTACTCCTTAGACTCAGTTTTGTCAGTATGTCTGTGAATGTGCAGGTAGGTAACAACATTGCAGCCAGCTATTTGCTGTGTGCATGTATTGCTGGGGATTTATGAAACTTATGCTCATTTTTCACACAGAAATGCTTTATTGCATGAAGATAATGTCATGGGATGGCATTTTTCTTTCCAAATAGAAATACTAAGGCTTTTCCTGTGGTGTAAGGACATGAGGCAATGTTCTGTATTCTGTTGCCTTAGAAGGACATGGGATCGAATCCAAGATTATCCACACATTGTGCATGTGTGCCATTCTCACATCACAGTTATGAATGCATTAAACATCATGTGTGTTTGGGTATACCTAGCAACAGACAATGTTGTGTGAGAAAGACATGTATGGAAATAGTCTTTTAAAGAAATTACAGGCACACATACCCCTTGCAGCAATAACATGATGTCATAGTTTCAAAGACCTAAATATCTCACAACTGTTGTAGCACATGCACAGTGGTGCTTTCATTCTTCCCAATATCATGTCACTTCTGTCATCACACAGTCGAGTGTTCAAAATCCACATTGACTAAATATAAGCATTGTGTGTCTTAATGCTGTTATACATGAATGACATCCATAAATGCTATGATGTGTACAATTACAGTGGGAGAAACTTCCTCAGTCCTTTTATCTCATACAAATTGCAACACTATCATATGATCTAATGACTGCACATAAGTGAAGTCTCACAGCTTTGTTAAGACTTTCAGTAAGGTGTATGTAATTTGTGCA
This sequence comes from Protopterus annectens, assembly GCF_019279795.1. NCBI lineage: Eukaryota > Metazoa > Chordata > Ceratodontiformes > Protopteridae > Protopterus > Protopterus annectens. The sequence goes on along the minus strand of NC_056728.1, from coordinate 1,682,318,517 downwards.
CTTCAGTAGTCAGAGGGCTTACCTAGCTTGCTGTTCAATTCCAACAAAGGCAACATTCTGTGAATGTGCTGACATTACACAAACAACACTGAATGAAGTATTATTCTCAATGTGTACTTTGTGGAAAGTTTAATAAGTCATTTTGTAATATCCTGCCAGTGAAACAGTTATTTTGCGAATGTCGTAGTGAGTGCTCCTGCATCACATGCATTCATTAATGACTTGTAAAGCATTATCTATACAAATACAGTGGGTTTCAATTCTAGGACAATGTTGTTGATAAAAACAACAGGAACAGCTTTCTTGGGTATGAAACATCAATATTGTGCTAATCACAATTGTGTGAGCATTAACATTGTTACCTCCTTGTCATCATTCTGACAAAATTATATCGTCCAAATTATCCTCAAATGTCCTTTATTACTTTATACATAAATTTCATTTATTTGTGGCAAGATCCATTGCTATGTTGTGTGGCAGACACAGTCAATACAGAGCTCTATAGTGTGTAGTATCACAGGCATGGGTTTGAATCTGGTAATATTTGTCTGTCACTTACCTGTGTCACACAGGAGTGGCTTGGGGAAATAGAGTACTTATGGCCCAGTTAGATGGCAAAGTTTTTAGGCATCACCCTCCACAGAAGGGGATCCATACCCATTACAATAGGGAAGTGCTGTAAGCCCTTCAAATCTGCTCATCATGACACACACAATATGCCTTTTTCTGTGGTGTCACAGGTTGATACACAACTTTCTGATATCTCTTCTGGCATGTGCTCAAGTCTGGAAAGATGCAAATGTTGAATATATCATTGACTGTTCACAAGCAAATTTTAATTTCCAAATAAAAATGCACTGTATTGCATGTCTTCCTCCAAACAGGTATGTATTATTGTAATTTTTTTCTTCACACTGTGCAGCTTTATAGTATATGATTACTTACACAGCATGTCATCCTGTATGGCATGATACCACATCATCATAAAGTGGGATTAGGCCTACATTCGGACACTTTATTGTGTGTTAGTGTTGTTTACATGGTAGTGTTCACTGTAACATCTTCTGAGCACATCCAGTATAGTCACGTAGTAGATGTGTTGATTTATGATCGGAGACCTTGAACTGTTGCAAAATCATCAGATCTGTGTTGCCATTTGTCATGTGTATTTTGAGTACTATTTATTATATTGGTGTTTATGATGCCACATCATCATAAAGTGTGATTAGGCCTATGTTTGGAGACTTTCTTGTGTGTTTGTGTTGTTTACATGCTGTTATGGTAGTGTTCAGTCTAATTTCTTCTGAGCATGCCCAGTATAATCATGTAGTAGATATGCTCGATTTACAAATGGAAACCTTGAACTATTGCAAAGTCATCAGATCTGTGTTGTCATTTGTCATGTGTATTTTGAGTACTATTTATTAAATTGATTTTTATGATAAACATGAATGTAAAACACATTCTTGCCTAATAAATGTGTTAAAGAAATATATCCCACCATCTATGGTTGTCCAATGAAAAGGGATGGTAAAACATGACCCATTCTGTTGTGCATGACACAACAGCTATATGGCTCATGTCTTGTTTATATAGGAATAATTGAAGGATACAGCACAACAGTTAGTTATCACACATACATTTCTAGGATATAAATGTCACATTCAATAACTACAGTGTATGCAAATGGACACTAATGGAGCCACCTCCCTTGCTGTTTCTCCACTTGGCATGTTATGAACATTTATATCACATTTACTCCTTTTTTTTACAATGTTGCATTGTGTCCCTCTCATAACCATTGTTAGCGTGTGCGTATTTAGTTATGTACATGGGTAAAAAATTAGAAACAGGATTATTTATTATTACTGTAAATATGGATGTCTTTCTGTTGAAAAAAATTCTATGTGATTTCATCACATCTGAATGCATTAACCAAGTCAATTTTTTCCATTTACCATCCTTTCCGACTTGCTTCTGTACTATTAACATTGTATTCTGTGTGCATTCCCCCAGTTTCATGTCCCCTGCATCTAACTTTTATAATCTACTTGCATTACTTCATATAAGCTGTCTGCACACGTTTGCACAGTACGTTTGCTTGTAGGCAGGGAGTTTTGTTTACACTATGTGCTCATGCTTCCCATTGCTATTTCATGGCCGCCAACATTGCTGCTGGTCATGATAACTCACCGTAATCATGTAGGCTTTGTTAATGAATCCCAGGGATTATAAAATATCAGGGTGCCCCAATAACAAATCAAATATCATCAGCAGAAAAATGTTAAAAGACAAATACCTATATACAAAATGATATCACTACATCATTTAAGTGATAAAATTATTCAACCTCCCATTTCTTTGTATAATAACCACTTTCTAATACAATTTAATATATCAAATATATTCTACTTCTTATTAAAAATATTTTCTTTATTTTTTGCTTTCAATATTTGACAAATAATTCCCATACATAATATATCTCTGCATTCAATACCAGTCAGATAAATACCTGGATAATATCCATATAATCCATTCTCCACAGTTAAATTCTCCATTGTTGTAATGTAGTTCATAACAACAGAACTTTAAACATACAAAACAAACAGACAAACAAAAACATGTTCAATCATTTCCAGTGCATTACAATCATTACAATTTCTGGATTCTACAGCTTTATACTTTATATCACCCTTAACAGGTCATTTTTAAGCATTAAGTTCCATAAAAATTCTATCTTCTTTCCAAAGTTTAAAACATTTTTGTCGATATATAATTGCTAGTAATATTTCATCAAATACTTTTTCCCCAAGGATAAATGTAGAAAAAAACTCATCATTATGTTTGTGTAACACATTTATCTGCTATGCTCAAAATAATATATATATATTCATTTTCCAACTTTTTATCTTTTGTCCCAATTCTTTAATTTCATAACTAGAAGTACTTTGCATATGCTTCCTTTGTTGTAATTTAATCCACCAATCCCGATATTTACATTGCACTAACTGCAAAAATATACTTTAGTTTGTTTCAATCATAACATTCAAAACCCAATATAAATAGAAAGGTGCCAAATAAACTACTAGGTTCTTTAAATTCAGTCCCAGTTTTTCTTTCTTATTCTAAATAATCTCTCTTCTAATAGGAGTTTAATCTAGATTCCTAGAAATCAGACACATTCTTTGTATAAGTTCTTCATCCATTTTACTTGGAAAAGCTAAAATTCCCCAAGACAGCTAAGTTTACCTAAAGCCATTGAATTTAAGAAATTGACTTTTTTCTGATAACTCAAAGGAAAGTTTTACTTACATTAGTTTTACATTGTATCTGATCTAATAAAATTATCCATTTTTGTTTCATTCTTTTAAAATCACCTATTTATATGAAACATATCTCCATCATAGATAAGATATTCAACAAATCCTCTACTTTTACATCTATCTATATTTCAGCTCACCTCAGATACTTCTCCAATGTCATTATAACTAATCGCATCATATGTATTCTTTCACAATAAGCATGTCATCATCATAAGACATGATTAAAGGTAATTGGATTTTATCTTGATATATATATATATAAGTAGCCACAGATGACTGCTGTGTAACTTCCCCTATAACAGCATTCATTACTAATGCAAATAATCTACCACTTAAAGGGACAATCTGTCCAAAACCTTTTTGAACATAAACAGTTGCTATCACCCATGCATTTATTAAAACTAACATTTTTTAACATTAACATTTTTTTGGACTCCCTCCTGCTGGGGCTTACTCTGCAACCAGTTCCATCCGCCAAATCTCATATTGCTGTTTGCTACCTCCTCCTCCTCCACCTGAGCTATTCTCATAGGAGGCTATATCAATACCCACTCCTCAGGTAGTAATCTTTAAAATGTAGTGTAGTCCTCACCTGCAGAAACTTCCCTTAGTCTGCTGTCTGTGCTCACTACAAGCCTTTTTTTCTTTTTATATGAATATGCCTTTTTAGTGTTTTCTGTTTGATGTCATAATTCACAGGGATTTTTATACTGTTCTATGTTAGTGCTACATTTATTATTGCTATTTAGAGTGCATAGTGTGAAAAATATGTGATGCTTTTTTTACTGCTCATCGTATATGTAGAGCTTAGTGGTTACTACAGTGTGAATATGTGTACTTGCATATCTAAACTTACCTAGGAAGCTAGAGTGGCTTTATAGACAGTTTCTTTATTGATATTTGATCCACATTATTCTATATTTAGTATTTGTAAGCAGAAACATATAGTTGCTGTTTATTTTGTATATAAATAGCAGAAACACAGCATTTGTTACAAATTCTAATCAGTAACTTACTTAACTACAGTTCTAATTGGTATTAGTTAGCACAAAGATACCTGCTATAGTAAGGAGAAACATACAGTGTATTTATTTATCTGAAAAGCAGGAACAGCATTTGTTGCAAACTCTAACCTGCATCTTACCTAACTACAGTGCTAATTGAGTTTAGTAAGCAGAAACATATGTGGTGTTAGTAAACAGAAACCTACAGTTTGTTTATTTGGTATTTGAAAAGCAGAAACACAGTGTTTGTTACACATTCTAACCAGTATCTTACCTAACTACGGTGCTGCTTTAACCTATTACACTTAGTACATTGTTAAGTATGTCTATTATGATCTGCCTAGACCCGGTTTCCTATTCTTTGGGATTCTTTACTCTTCCCTGGACAGTGACCACTGTAGCTACTTACTGTACTATTTCTTGTATTCACTTCTGTGTTCTGATAATCCTTCCCTCACTCTTTGACTAATATCCTCTAGTCTCTCCCAGTTTATCTCCATTTCTCCTAAAATTGTAATATTCACTTTCTGCTCACACTCTTGTCTCTTTTTTCTTTTTTGCAGTGTGCTCGGGCCATCCACAAGCCTTGGGATTCATGCCCCCCACCTCCAGTTCTGAAGCAAAGTTTCAGCAAAAGCTCAAATCAGCCCTGTGAAATCTTAACTTATTTTTATATACAAGCCTTCTTTTACAATTAATCATTAGGTGAATGCCACTGAATTGTTTTAACAATTTTCTTTTACTTTGTGACTATCATTGAGGTGAGCACAGCTGCATGGCATGAAGTTGGCCACTAAGTGGCGACATACTCTGCTAATTGTATAAGATCTCCTATTCCGCCTGTATGCAAACAGGTTAGCTCTAGAGTCTAAGATCAAAACTATTCCAAAACTAAACTTTAGTTCAGTCGCAATTCCCCTAGCTCTACTCATCCTTAAAGAGCTTGCTAGCAGCATCTGTTTTCTGTAAGATTAAAAGCTCTAACATAGTGCATTGTCTTACTTACATTTCCTGGCTCCTGATTTTTTTTTTTGGACTCTCTCCTGCTGGGACTTGCTCTGCCTGCTCCATTCACCCTTCCAGCTCACTCCGTTCCCCTACCCTGCCCCCCATATCCCACCCATCCCTGTGCTTCTACTGTTATTCACTAGGCTGACACCCCCTCACCCTATCCATCCAATTACACACACTTCCTGTTATCCTGGTTACACCTCCTAGACCTATAACATGCTTATTCTTCACCTATCACTTCTTACTCCACTTGTATTACTGTCTCACCTCACTACCTATCACCACAAGACATTCCAGACACCCGCATTTCATCACACCACTAACCCACCTTACCATACAACTCCATGTACATATTTTACCACCTCTCCTACACTTATCAATATTACTAGCCTCCAATATTTTCCATGTAAAATAATACCTATTAAAGATAGTCACTAAAAACACTCAGTTATCCAACAATGAGCTTATCAAATGATTGAAATTACTTACCAACATTGCCTCTAGGGTACTGCTTAGTGGTAACATCCACCCAAACCCTAAACCACTCTCAAATAACACCCAGTCCTCTTAGTCACGCTAGTCTCAACACCCCTACACTTCCAGTCCTAAACAGAAAAAAAAATCAGACCTATTGCTAAAGAACATTAATATTAGAAGTATAACTGATGACTGCAAACTAGGAGCCATAATCAAATCTCCTAACGATGTGGACATCCTACAAAAGGTCCTCACTGAGACAGATGCCTGGTGTCAAAGCCATGGCCTCAAGCTCAATGCCAAAACAAACTCTGTAACCATGAACTACCACATAGGCAGTAGTCTATTTAACACCAAAAGTGTGATAAGAGACCTTGGGACACAGGTGGACAGTAGTCTCTCCTTTGATAATGACATCACCACAGTAGTCAGGAAATCCTTCTACGTGGCACACCTCATCACAAAAGGTTTCTCATCCAGGAAAAAAGAGGTCATTGTTCCCCACTACTCATCACTCATTAGACCCATTATAGAGTACAATGCCCCTTTTGGTATGTACCTCACAAGACATCTACAACAACTGGAAAGGCCACAGAAATACCTCACAAAAAGGATTACTGATCTCGAACAGATGCCCTACGCAGACCGTCTCAAAAAACTCCAGCTTTACTGTGTCACATATCGCCTACTCAGAGGCAATCTCTGCCTAACATACAAAGCTATGTCAAACCCAGAGCTGTTGGATATGCTCCACGTAAAGAAATCCCAATCCATCCGAGCTACACGCTATAGGGACCTAAACCTTGTCACCACAATAAACAGAACATGCATCACCCTGACAACCCATATAAAGCTTCTTGGATTGGAAATAGACAATTACCTAAAATTTGACTTACATGTCTCCCTAACAGTTAAAAAGTCCATAAGAAACTTGGAAGTCTATATAGGCACAAATAGTTCCTGACCAAAATGGCCAAAAGTACATTAGCACAAACCCATCTACTCTTCGCTCTATTATATGCCTCTCCAATTTTAACTAATCTTAGGAAAACTGACCTATCTAAGCTAGAAGCATGTTATAATAAAAATTGCTAAGTTTGTATCTTACTGCCCATATAAAACGCATCACTGTACAGCTTTAAGGTTACTAGACTGGCTTGAACTTCCCAACATTATTCTTTACAACCAACTCTCTCTAACTCACAAAATTGTAACACAATCAACCAGAATCCCTGCACTAAAATCTCATCCTTACTTACAGTTCCAGCAGACAACTTCGCTCTAACAATAAGAACTTACTCACCGTCTCCAAGGCAGGAGAATCTTTATTTTCCAGTTATATATCTCATATATGGAACTCCCTTCCTAACTCCATTCTCTCAATCTTATCCACTAACCACTTTAAGCCATCACTTAAAGCTGATCTAAAAATTAAGTGGCTATGTTCCTGTACTAACCCCTCATGAATCCTCTGATACATCACAGTATACCCCAGCCATATCCAACTTCTTCCCCCTCTGTTTAATCTTTTATTCCTACTGGCCTGTCTTAACCTTATATCTTGACATAAGTCATACTTTACAAATTGTACTAGCTAAGTTCAAAGCCTAGGTTTTGCTGTCATGATGTAACAAATTTGTATTTTCTTATGTATACTACATTTTGTTTACTTTGTTGATTATTGTAATTCATGCATTAAAATTTACTGTTACTCATGGAGCTTTTCTCCCCGGGCCTCTGCTGAAAAAGAACCTGTGTCCAGTTGGACTTTCCCGGTAAACAAATGTTAAACAAATAAATTATTATTGTTATACACTGACTTATTTGTATTAATAATCCTAACTGGAATATTATCTGCCTTCAAAATGTTCTACAACAGTCTTCTATTTACATTATCAGAAGTTTTTTCTATACTGCATCCAACAATTCTAACTTCTGCCTTGTCTTCTAAAATAATATATATAATTTTTTAATAATCATCAGCAATTCTTTATCTGCCTTGTTCTCTATACCATATATATCAACATGCCATGTTTTTTAAAAAAATTTACTTAAACATACTTGTATAATTTTCATAAACAATTTATAATCAACATTCATCAACGTTATTGGTCTCCAGTTATGCAAACCTTCCTTGGTATTTCTTTTCCATATAAATTTAATAACTCCATCATAAATATCTTTGTGCAATCCCAACTCCTTCCATTTATTGAACACCATACCCAAAAAATGGTAATGGTCATCCTTCAAACTTTTATACTAGGAATAATCTAAGCCATCTAATCATGGAACTATATTTTATGTATTTTACATAAAACATCTTTTTTTCCAGTTATAATAATACTTTCAATTATTATTTTTTATCAGTATCTGTCAGACATAGTACATTCTAATTTATTGGACCATATATCCTATTCTTTTTCAATATCAGAGCATTTACTAATAATCATATCACATTCTGGAATTATAGCTGAACTCACTAAACTAGGTATAAATCCCTACATCACAAGATGGGTTGCCAACTGACTCACTGACAGAACCCACGGTGTAAAAGTTGCAGACTCCAAATCTGACCTCAAAGCAGTGACAAGTGGAGTACCACAGGGTTCCGTCCTGGGACCTCTCCGGTTTGGTATCTACTTCTCTGAAGTACAAGCTAACATGGAAGACATCTGGCTAACGAAGTTCGCAGATGACTGCAAGCTAGGAGCCTTAGTCAAGTCCCCAAATGATGTGGACATCCTACAGAAGGGCCTCACTGAGACAGATGCCTGGTGTCAGATCCATGGCCTCAAGCTCAATGCCAAAAAGTGCAGTGTCATCCCCTTTGGTAAAAACTCTGTACCCATGAACTACCACATAGGCAGCAATCTACTTAACACTGAATGCATGGTGAGAGACCTTCGGACCCAGGTGGACAGTAGTCTCTCCTTTGATAGTCACATTGCCGCAGTAGTCAGGATGTCCTTCTATGTGGCACACCTCATCATAAAAGGGTTCTCATCCAGGAAAAAAGAGGTCATTGTTCCCCTCTACTCGTCACTCATTAGACCCATTATAGAGTACAATGCCCCTTTTGGAATGTACCTCACAAGACATCTGCAGCAGCTGGAAAGGCCACAGAAGTACCTCACAAAGAGGATTACTGGCCGTAAACAAATGCCCTACACTGACTGCCTCAAAAAACTCCAGCTTTACTCCTTAGCATATCGCGTACTCTGAGGTGATCTCTGCCTAACATGTAAAGCTATGTCAAGCCCAGAGCTGTTGGACATACTACACCTAAAGTAATCCCAATCCCTCCGAGCTACACGCTCTAGGGACCTAAACCTTGTCACCACAATAAACAGGACATGCTGGAGGGATAGATTCTTGTCCCAGAGACTTCCTATACTCTGGAACAAGCTACCCATCTATGTCAAGCAAAGTTCTTCATTAGCACTGTTCAAGAAAAATCTTGATGAGTGGATGGGAAATAGGAAATACACCCCGGGGATCACTTCTGTGTCTCTGCTGAACAGTGGCATAGTAAAATAACTTTCTTGGGTGGTGTAAGCTATGGAACCTTGCTGGCTAGGCTTACATAGGCCCTTGGGCCGATAGCCTAGTACCTACCTATAAACCTATGTTTATAGATAAGTACTAGGCTAGCTGCCCTTGAGAGCCATTTTACGGCTAGCCAAATTCTCTTTTTGAATTAACCTATCCCATTTGGTTAGAGAGGGGTCTATATTAGAACATCTTAGTTTAAGAACTTCGAATGTTCTAATATCAATCCCTAGTCAGCAAATGCTGAAAATAGTGAAGCTGCAGAATACCAAATTTCTTCCTAGGAAAGGAATTTGGTTGGTCGTTCCTGTGGCTTCGCTATTTTCAGCACCGCGGTGGAAAGTTATGGGTTGGGATCAGCTAAGTGTGCGATTGTGTGGACGTGAGGTTTAGGGCAGGTTAGGTGAGTTAGAGTTAAGGCGCGGATCAGGTAAGCATGCAGTTGTGTGGACTTGAGGGTTAGGGTGGGGTAGGTGAGTTAGGATTAGGGCACGGTTGGGGTGACAGTGCGATAGTGATGGACCTTAGGGTTAGTGTTTGAGTTAAGGTAAGTGGATAGCTAGTGGTGTATGTACAGTTTATTGTAGGGTTATATGTAGGATTTTAGGTGTATGTGTGTGGATTGCTGTTTGTTTGGTGTGCTTGTGTTGTGTGTATGTGTGTCGGAACAGCAAATTTTTTTCCCTGGGAAAAAATTTGCTGTTCTGCATGTTTGATATTGTCAGCATTCGCTGAATAGGGTTCGATATTAGAACAGTCGGCATTTTAAAAAGTCAATGTTCTAATATAGACCCGGTTAGAGACTGGTCTTAACCATCCATTATTTGATTATTACATATTACTGCTAATAAGAATAACTGGGATCATACCATAGATAATTGGAGGGGACCCATGCATGGGATAAAGCATTCAGGAGCTGCCTTTTTCCATTAGTAGTACAGGGAGCAGTCTTGAGATAATTTTTTCTGTTTTTCATCCATAGATCCAAGTTGTGCATGAATATGGACAGGGATAAACTTTGATGTATGTAGATGGAGAGTATGTTTCAGCAGTATCCTCTGTGGGATACACCTGTCCCTCCAAACTGTTATACTGATGTTACAGAATGGGTCTATATTAGAACACCGAACATTCAAAATGTCGAATGTTCTAATATTGAACCCTACCAATCGAAAATACTAAACATCAAACATTAAGAACAGCAAATTTTTTCCTATGGAAAAAATTTGCTGTTCCAAAACACATACACACAACACAAGCACACCAAACAAACAGCAATCCACACACATACACCTAAAGTCTTACACCTAAGCCCACACTAAACTATACATACACCACTAACTATCCACTTACCTTAACCCTAACCCTAAGGTCCATCACTATCGCACAGTCACCTCACCTGCGCCCTAACCCTAACTCACCTACCCTGCCCTAACCCTCACGTCCACACAATCGCACACTTACCTGACCCGGGCCCTAACCCTTACTCACCTAACCCGCCCTAACCCTCATGTCCACACAATCGCACAGTTACCTGAACCCGACCCATAACTTTCCACGAGAGCGCTGAAAATACTAAAGCAACAAAAACGGACAACCAAATTCTTTCCCTAGGAAAAAAATTGGTTTTCTGTTTCCTTGATTTTTTCAGCTGAAAACGGGTCGATATTAGAACACTCGACATTTTACATGTTTGGTGTTCTAATATAGACCCTACAGAATATGTATATATCCCTAGACAGAGTATTTCTGATGCCATTTGACTTGGTGATGTGCAGTAAATCCATCCGTAATGGGCAGGAGGATGCCCTGTATGTCAGGCATAGGTCACCTGTTAGCAGTCTGTAGGATAAAAAGTATAGTGAAAGAGCTTTGAGTTGGTCCATGTAAGACATGTTGTTTAGGCCTTGTATCCTTTTAGTAAGGTGTTTCTGTTGTCCTTCCAGTTGTTGTATGTGTCTGGACAGATACATGCCAAAGGGGGCATTATATTCAATGACTGGCCTAATGATGGCTGTGTAAAGGTGGGGATAATGACATCCCTAGATCTAGACACAATCCCTTTGTTTATAAGCTGTAAATATAGAAGGACTTTCTTACAACAGTGGACACATGTAAATCAAAAGTTAGGTCACTGTCTACATAAATTCGCAAAATCCCAAACAACTGGGTCAACTCTCAAGGATGTATTGTTAAAGTGGTAGTTCCCTGGGTTAGATGACTTCCAAAAAATACAATAGTTTCAGTGCATGATTTTGGCACCAGTTATTTATTTGGGCCAAACCTTCCAGCAGGATGGCAGTCATTCAAGGATTCAGTGACTGCTCTTAGCTTGCAGTCATCTCCAGACTTAGCCAGAACCCTTTGATATTTGCTTTTATTTCAGAAAAATAGATGTCAAGCAGGTGAGGTCCCAGCACAGAACCCTGGGGGACACCATTGGTGACTGGTCTCTTTGTGGTCACTTATTTTAATTTCCTGCATCATATCTATGAGCTACTTGGCAATTCAGCAAGGTGACATAGGGGTTTAGTCACAGTTTATTTAGCTTTTTTTTACTATGCCTGAATGGGGAATTGTGTCAAAAGCTTTGGCCAGGTTGAGGAATGCAGTGTGTACCATTCTGCCTTCATCCATTGTTTTTATGACCCCTTTTCAAAAAATTCCATCAGGTTGAGTAGGCATGGCCTGCCCTTGATGAATTCAAACTAAAATGGGTCCATTGTTCAGAGGTTCCCTATATCCTGATTGATTAAGTCCATTGTAAGTCTTTCCATGGCTTTGGATATGAAGCTGGTCAGACTTATGGGACTGTAATTGCCTGGATCTGTGGAAGGTCCTTCCTTAAGCAGGGGAATGACTATAGCTGCTCTCCATTTGCTTGGCAGAAAACCTGTATGGAGACTGAGATTGAACAATATTGGTAGGGGTGTGGCTAAATTGTGCTTCTTATTACTTAAAATGTATCCAGAGTCTACTGTGATAGTTAGGGGCAAGCCAGTTTCAGGCATATCTTGAGACACAGATGGAGGGCAGAGATGGGTAAAGTTGGAGCTAAATTTATTGGCCAGTAGGTTTGCTATATCTTCAGTGTCAGTGTAGGTAACATCACTGACAATCAGTACAATATATTTTCTATGTAAAGAAACAGAAATACTTCCACAAGACAAGGTTTTTGTGCCACAACACTTGCTTAAGATTTTGCAACCAGTAAAATACTCTGACTTTCAGAAATATTTGTGGCATCATCTTACATTTGTGACTCCCCAACTCACTGAATTTTATTCATAATGCCTCCCAGGAAAAAAATAGTGTCATCTGCAGGTTCTGCTGCTACTAACATACCATAAAATAATACATCCTGGAACTCTCCCTATTGCTCAACTCAGAAGCAAAGAAATTTCTCTGAAAAATCACCTCAGAATCTACAACAGTCACATCTGCATGACTTTCTTCCTCTTGTACTCCATTATCTGCCATGATGCACTTCACCTCCCAGCCTCCTTCATGCCAGGAGACATTCACATTCTCGCAAAAAAACAGTTGGTGAAATTCCCTGGTATCCTATCCTAACTTCCCCTAGTCAGTAGGAATACCACCTCAGGTCTCTTCTGAAGAGAGGCCATTGGCCTAGTGGGGTTAACCTAGTGCCATAGCCTATTATTGTGTGCTTTCAGTCCTATGCATGGAAAAAAAAGACTACTTTCCCTTCTTTAGAAACGTGTAAAGAAGCAGACATGAGAAGAGGTAAGGGTATGAGGTACAAGACTTTTACAGAAAGACAAATCAAAAGAGATTAGCTTTCATACCAGCAATTCAGCTATTAGCTATGTAGGCCTCTTCTTCAGACTGGCTTACCTGGCAGTACTGAGAGTCAGAATTAATGGCACTTATTATACACCGGAAGTGATGAAAGGCTCTGAGAAGATAACACTGTTTCTGCCAGTGATTCTGGTGAGTGTTGCTGCTCAGTAACAAGGGATCTTGAAACACATCAGGAGAAACAAGTGCTGACAGGTGTAACTTCAGGGAATCCTTTCCATTGTTTAAGAGGCAAGCAGTGCTGTGAGAAAGGACAGCCTTGATTACAGCAGCAAATAAAACTTTAGAATTCTTCTGCAGTGGTGATGCATCGCTGATCAGATGCTGTTAATTTTTTACTCTAATGCGATGTAATGCTCAGGAAATGTACTGCCTTCCTATTGTGAGACTCCTGTGCTGTTGCTCTCAGGCCTTGTTGTGGAAGGCCTATGTGAATTATTGAGTGGGTACTAGACAATACCAGACGTTTGCTCTGTGCTCATACTTTATTCAAGAGTAATATTAAAACTATCAGAGACTGCATGCATGCATGAGAGCTGAAAGTATATATTATTAGATAAATTCTGGTGCTTTTCATTTTTTTTTTTTACTTTTTTTGCTAACTTTTTAATGGAATTACCCCTGGGCTTTTGAAGTCCACATGAATATTAGATCAGTTGAAAACCTGGAGTCCGCTGTCTAAACCATGGATGAGCAAGCACTTTGTTTTGGATCTAACACTCAGACAGCTACATAGTGATTTTTAGTATTTGATTGACTTGCCTAGATATCTTTGAATCTTGGACTAGCAGTATGAAAAGGTTTCTAATTGTATTTTCATTAAGTTCAAGACTACACATTTAAATTAATGTATCACATTTGTTTAGGATCGTTTGTGGGTTAGTATTGCTGAACAATGGACACTCTTTGCAGTATATTTTTGAAGGAATACTTCATGGGGGAATGTCCCTTGTTTTTTGGATGGGTCTGACAAGACTGGGGAGGATCCTGGGGTTCATTGCTATCTTTTTCTGATGGAATATCACAGTTACCAGTGCTATGGTAAACAGAGACAGGGAAGGACCACTAAACTAGGAACTTTGGATTCTTACTTAGAAGGACGATTCTTTTATTTAACAAAAAAATCTTTATTAAATTATCACATATGACATAGGCAATCTTACATTTATATAAATAAAAAACAAACACTGACACCACTTTAGTTGCAAATATTATGCATCACAGACATCATTGAAACAACTGTAGTCGCAAACATTATACATCACTTATAATCTAACCAGTCATTGCCAGTTAAGCATTATACAGCTCATTGAAACCCTGACTTCTTTTAAACTTCGTTCCTTCTCTGCATATATTGTTCCCACAATTCCCATTTCCTATGTAGTTTGCTCCTTCCCATTTTTAAAGATCCAAATTCCAGTTGTTTTATCTCTGTTACTATATTCACTACTTCTAATAAAGTTAATTTAGAATTTGATTTCCATTTTCTAGTAATTGCTTATTTGGCAGCCACCATAATTAGACTCAGTAAAGCTTTACTATGTCTAGACAATTCTAATTCTGTATAATGGCTCAAAAATTATCTCCTCAGTCAATTCAATCCACTCACCCAGCATCCCTGACAGAGGATTCTGCAGGGAATCTTTAAACTCTGTCAACTTATTACACTCCCAAAAATGTTTTCCCAAGTGCCTCTTTCTTCCCTGTCACACCTCCAACATTTGCTATCCACCTAAGAAAAAATTCTTTGGAGTCTACTTGGGGTATAAAAATACCTATGTAAACACTCAGAAGGAAGATTCTTGTGCAAATTGTTTGTGTAGGACCTGTTAAGGGATGGGCAGAACTGGGGATATGCTCAGCACAAGAACAGTAAGGCTGTTTTTTTTAACAAGTGTATTACAAGATTGTGCAGCAAGAACCATATCATACATCCAAGAGGAAAAGCTATTTCTATGTGTGAGTTAGGCTTTCCTGGGAGATGTCGTATGATGATGGGTATTCAAAGTGGAGGAAGAGAGGTAATTATTAATCATCAGTCATGGATGGTAATCTCTCATTTTTAAGATGGAATATCTGTGGGCTGCCTAACCCTGTTAAATGGGATAGAGTTTTCTCAGCTGTTAATTAGTATAAGACCAAGATCTGCCTTTTCTAGGAAACATGTTTACTACAAGTGGAGGAAACCAAACTGAGCAGAAATGGTTACAATATCATATCTTTAGACTGTAATCTAAGTGATATGAGACAGCAGTAACACTCCATCTTAAACAGTTGAGGTTAGATGTAGAAGAGACTTTAACAGACCCTACAGAATGATTTGCAAGGGTGAAGGCAACTATTGGGGATTAAAATCACTATAGTATCTGTTTATCTGCCACATATATCTAAGATTAAGGATTTAAAGGTTATTACCACAGAGATAGTGGCTTTTGCACATTGGGGTAATGATTGTGGTGGGTGATTGTAATAAGATTTTGATCTCAGAAAGTGAGTCAGGATATCAAGGAAATCCAGAGAACTGCTGTGGAGAAGTTTAGCAAGAACTATTTTAGAGACTTAGTTTTTGTTGATACGTGGAAGGTGATAATGAAAGATGCCCAGGCCCCACATTTTACCTATTTTTTTTTTTTACCAAAATTAAAGAATTGGTTCAGAACAGATAAAGATTGGATTTATAAAGAACACACCGCTCATTAGAGGCTAATGTAGAGACTGGACCCCTCCTATATTCCGTTCACCCTCCACTGTTAATTTACTAAAGCCTAAAGGAGCCTAGGCCTGAACAAAAGCATTGGGGATTTCCCCTTTATTTATTGGAGATACCATAATTTAAAAAGTATCTGTATTAAACTTAGCAGTGTTCCAGATAATATGGTTTAGGGATGCCCATATAGTTGGAATCAAGATAAAATGCAAATTAAGCAGGGGATCTTTAAAATATACATTTGATAAAAGAAGGGAAGGGATTAAGAATTATGGGTTGAAATTATAGGAGATCAGAGTACTGCAGCTGAGATGGGTTACTCTCACTGAGATCGGGCAAGACCAATTAAATGGGCTGAAAAGGGAAGTGCAAGGGTTTGCAGATCGCAGAATGGATTTTTGACAGAGGCTGTACAAAGGCTTATATTTAGCACAATCCTCTAGGGGACCTAAAGAACATGGCAGTGAAACTCAGACAAGAAACAGCAAAGTGGAAGGTCTTTAAACTGAGAAGGACCAACAATATAGGACAGGCAGAGAAGCAAGATGAAATTGTGAATACATTTAAAGATTTTTATGATTCTCTGTATACAGGTGATAGTGTTGAACATAGAGATCTGTTGCTTGTGAGGAAAGTTTTACAGGAGGTTCATCTCCCTAAATTGAGGGCCCATCAGAAAGAGTTTTTATATAGGCCCATTGCCTCTGAGGATATAGAAGTTGCCTCAGCAAGCTTGGGGGAATCTGAATCTGTCAGACAGCCTTCCAGTTTGGATTACAGAAATTAAGGAAGCAGGGCTTTGTAAGAATAATGAAAGCCCTAATGAATAGAGTCCTGATGGATGGGACAGTTTCAAGGTCTGGGAAGTAAGCAATCACAGTGTGTATATTAAATGAAATCAAAGATCCCTCCCTGCTCTCATCTTACTTATTTATATGCATAATCACAAGTACAACATTTTGATAGCTATATTGTCAAAAAAAATGGCTGCCCCAGTTGATACACGAGGATCAGTGTACATTTGTTGGTCTGGATAAAGATTTTTCTACTCCACATTCTAGGGACTATGAGAGTTCTTGTTACCCACAAATATTGGTGGTTTGTAAACTATGCCAACCTGATTAGATTACAGTCTCCAAGATATTACACAATATGGGAAACTATGTTAAATTTAGGAGTTGGAATGCTTGAGTGGAGAATTGACTATAAAGTTTTTTTTTGAAGGAGAAGATAGAGTAAATAGGCTTAGCTTAGGCCTAGAAGCAGTAAAACAAGATATCTTTTAGATGTTTAAAAATTTAGATACATTGTTATATGAACTCCAGCTAGTTGGAATTGCAATGGCAGAACAAAGTGGTCACAATTATAACTGGAAGTAGAAATAACATGGATCTGAATTACATGCCTGGTACCAAATAAAGAAGGGTGAGGGACTCCTAGAAAGGAAGGAGGCAGAAAGTAAGTTTGGTTTGTTAGATGGCCAGGAATTTGAATATGCAGTATTAAATATTATTATTTTAACTTTCCTCATAAACTTCATAGGGGTGCACAGGAGATTACTATAGCTTGTACAGAAGCACTATACTGAATTTACATAACATGCTGGAAACATTATTGTAATATATTTTTTAAATTCTCCTTGTAGTCAAGTACTTGATGCATATACAGGTGAAAGTGCTTTGGGGTAAGTAAAGCAGCATGCCATTTATATATGTCTAACAGTAAAAATATGTTCTGTTCTTTTTTTTTTCAGTTTTGTCCCAGTCTAACATATGAATGGTACACAAAAGGTGACTGTATTTTGAAGTTAGAGGATGAGGAGGCATGCTGCATATTCATATGACAGGTTGAAATGTACGACTGTGGGTATTTGTGCCTTAATTTCATTCCATTTTAACACCAGAAAGGGATACACAGAAAGTGCATACATATTTTGAGAGGGGTAGGGAACAAGTACTATACCCAGATATGACTTGTATCTTCACAAACATTTGTCTTCTAAGTTTATTGTAAACTATTGTTTGGTTACCTGTGAGCATCAAAACCTGGATATAATTTATTTTTCATTGAAATAAAAAATACATAAGTTTGAATTTCTTTTTCATATGCATGCTTTTTTCAGACCATCATTGGATCAAAAGGTTGAAAAAAAAAGCTGTAGAATGAACATCAGAGGGACTTCCAAGATGGCTGTGCACTAATTAGCAGGACAATTAGAGATCTCACAGTATGAAAACAGAAAATTTGGAAATCAGCTAGTAAAACCTATTTATGTGGACAAAATTCAGTTACTGGTTAGTCTCTATGTTATCTGGGTGTCAGCAGCAAAGACATCTGGAGAAAGTAAAGGAAAATTATCTAGAAAAGCAGAAGAAAAAAAACAATCTTTTGTGGAAGAGCCTTGCAACTGTTCAACAAAAAATAGATCAGGTTTCAGCCTCAGTACAGGAGATGGCTTCCAGTAATTTAGAGGTGAAATAAATCAAATGCATTCCAAGGTGTTTTAAATAAGTCAGACATTGGAGAGATATGTACAGTCAAATAAGAAAAGTATGGCAAGAATAGAAAAAGCATTAAGTAGCTATTCAGATCAGCTGGTAAAACTGTAGAAATCAGACACTGAAATATTGTAAAGACTGGCACAATATGGGGCTTCTCATGAAGAAGTGTTTCAAAAAACAGTACAGCTAGAAGATAAGAGCATACAAAGAAAACCTGATATTTTCTGCAGTACCAGAAAAACTGGAAGGAACAGACTGCATTCATTTTGTGAAGCAACTAGACTGGTATTCTATGGCAGGACTTGTTAACTGAAAGGACACATTATGTGTATGCTGCAAACCTGGTCACGAGAAAGCAGCCAAGGCCTGTATTAGTAAAGATGAACAGTATTAAAAATTCAAGACAGCAGAGTGCTCATGGAAAATGAGTATTCACTGTACATCAGGCAGAAGAAAAGCGAGTTCTTCAGTGCAGTCAGAGAGTGTCAAGAGACAGGGTTGAGATTCAAATTAGTATATCCAGGTGTCCTCTGGATTTTTTTTTTTCAGAAGGAGCAAAGACATTCTCATCTGATGAACAGGCAAAGGAGGAAATAAATACAGTGAGCCAGCGAGTAGAAAGGGATTCTGCTTCTCATTCATCTAACAATGGCACAGCCTATAGACATAACTTTTCAGTAAAACCTTTTCCAGTGTTCCAAAGGAAAATGATTGAGTGACAAAAAATTAAACAAACACAGGACCTGACAAGAAAAATAAGGAGTATGCTGGATTTGAAAAAGAGACAGGTGTTGAGTGATAGAGTACATAAAGAACAGGAAAAGCAAGAATCTGAAATTGGGAAATAAAGAGGCAAACTGTAAATGGATATTTCTGTAAGATGCATTTTGGACATGAGAACCACACTTCTGCAAGAAGTACAGGGGAAAAAGACTGGGAGTTTTTGGATTATTTTAAACACATGGAATGCAAAGTATATTTTTCTACATTGTCATTAACTTTTCTTAGTAATATGTGTATAAACTGTAAGTAAAAAGTTACATTTGTTTCCTTAGCAACATGTGTATAACACATTTCATGAAGTCAACTGCATGTTACATTTTAAAGCAGTAATATACAGTATGCGCATGTATTCTAAATGTGAGGTGGGGAAGCCCTATCAGTGGCTGCTGTTAATATCAGTGATGTTAAAATATTAATATACTGTATTTTATATGTTTTTCTTATCTGCCAGAAGATCTGTGGAAAAGGCAGACACACTGTCTGCAGATATAGGTAATAAATCAAGAAATGACTTCACTGTGAACAGTAAGGTACTTGTATGAAGAAACACTAAAATGAGAAGTGCAAGTGAAAATAAATGAAGTATGTTACATTGAACAGAATACAAGCAGATATATTCCTAGTAGTAACAACCATCTCAGTATAAATCATTTCAATGCAAAACATATTCATTTAATGACAGCCAGGGGACTTTTCTTAAAATTATAATTTAGTTACTCATTAGTATGCAAGTTGTTTATCATATCTTGGAGGGAAGTTAAGATGGGATAAGAAAGGATGGTGTTGGTACAGAAGGGATCACAGGCTCTAATTTGCATTGTTGCATGATTAAACTTTACTTTAGAACAGGTGAAGGCTGTGAGTGCAGCAGTCTATCTTGAGCATCTGTCCATATATGGAGGGGTAATTTATTAGAGTATCAAAGTCAAAGGAAAATAGGAGTAATACTAGTTTTTGCAAGAAGGGCTTCAGTAGTGACAGAGGAAGAGACAAAGGAAATCAAGGTAAGATTTGTGGTAATAAGAGGTTATTAGCAAGGAAGGAGCAGAGATGTAGCTGGCTCAACCAATGTCCTGTCCCAGTCTGATAAAATAATGCCCTACCCCCTCAGCTTTTCAGGTGAAGAGCAAAAAAAATAAAATTGAATTCCAGCAGATAATACCCAATCTATGCACCCTTCCCTCTCAGCTCTTTAAGTGAACAGCCAAAAAAAAAATGGTCTACTACTAGGAACCTGGGCTACTGAAATGCAAGACCCAGTTAGTCCCCATCTCTGTGCCCTGCCCTGACACTCCTTACTCTCATTTTACTTAAGAAACATTTTTTGTTTTTAAACTGTAGAAGATTGCTTGCTACAAATGTGATAGGAAGGATGAGATAAGACTGGAGGCGTATAATAAATAAACATGGAAGTCTCCAGGAGCAGATGATATCCCTGTGGAAATTTGGAAGTTAGGTAAGAAAAATTCATAAAGATCTAGTAGGTTTTGTTTAACAATAGTATCATAGAAGAAAACTGTGGTGGCTGTACTACTCAAAAAAGACAAAGACCATTTAAATCCAACTTCATATATGCCAGTTAAAATTTAGAACCACAATTAGAAAGCATTTATGTCTATACTAGCTAAAAAGAAAACTGATGGATATAGCTCAATGTGGTTTTGTGGAGGGATGACAAACATGAGACAGACAGGGGTGTCCTCACTCTCAGTTGTTATCTGTCTTATACCTTGATCCATTGTGAAATAAAATAAGGGACTCACAAATTCAAGGGTTTAACTGGTACTCAAGAAAAAAATGGCCTGATTTACAGATGATATTCTGTATTTGATAATTTTGGAAAATGATATTTCAGTGTTGTAAAACAAATGAGGATAAAACAAAGGTTATAGCAGTAATCTTTGTTCCTATGAATTGGTTCAGCTGTAAGCATATTTATGGGTGTGACAATGGGAAAAACTGCCAGCCCAGCTATCTGGAATTTTGTAAATAATTATAGGTTCATAGTTCATATGTAGGTATTAGGCTATTGGCCCTGGGGCCTATATAGCCTAGCCAAATATTTCCCTGGTTTTTGCCACCCAAGAAAGTTATTTTCCTGCTCCCCTGTCTAGCAGAGCCACAGAAGTGATCCCTGGGGCAAATTTCCTATTTCCCATCCAATTGTCGAGATTTTTCTTAAAGAGGGCTAATGAGGAGCTTTGCTTGGAAGTCTCTGGGACAGGAATCTATCTCTCCAGCATGTTCTGTTTATTGTGGTGGCAAGATTTAGATCCCTGGAGCATGTGGCTTGGAGGGATTGGGGTTTCTTTAAGTGTAGAATGTCCAACAGATCTGGGTTTGACATTGCTTTGTATGTTAGGCATAGGTCGCCTATGAGTAGGCGATAAGCGACGGAGTAGAGCTGGAGTTTTTTGAGATGGTCTGCATATCTCTATAATGGGTCTGATGAGGGATGAGTAGAGAGGAACAATGATCTCTTTTTTGTCTGGAGGTGAACCCTTTGTGATGAGATGTGCCACGTTGAAGGATTTACTGGCTACTGTGGTGATGTGATTGTCAAAGGAGAGACTATTGTCCACCTGTGCCCCAAGGTATCTTATCACACTTTCAGTGTTTAGTAGGCTACCACCTATGTGGTAGTTCATGGGTACAGTGTTTTTCCCAAAGGGGATGACAATGCACATCTTGGCATTGAGCTTAAGGCCATGACTTTGACACCAGGCATCAGTCTCAGTGAGGCCCCTTTGTAGACTGTCCACATCATTAGGCAATTCTATTATGGAACCTAGTTTGCAGTTGTCTGCAAACTTCATTAGCTACAAGACCTGCTGTATTAGCCTGGAATTCTGAGAAGTAGTTGCCAAACAGGAGAGGACCCAGGACTGAGCCATGTGGTACTCCACTTGTCATTGTTTTGAAGTTGGATTTGGAGTCGGCTACTTTCACTGTGTGAGTTCTGACAGTGAGCCAGTTGGCCACCCATCTTGTGACATAGGGATTTATGCCCAGTCTAGTGAGTTTATCTATAATTCCAGAGTGGGGGATGGTGTTGAATGCCTTGGCGAGGTCAAGATAGTCTGTGTGCACCACCTTACCCTTGTCCACGGCACTGGTGACTACTTCAAAGAAGTCAGTCAGGTTTAGGAGACCTACATTTTACAAACCCAAACTGACTGGGGTCTAGAGTTTGGAGGTTACCTATGTTCTTGTTTATAAGCTCCAAGATGATACATTCCATGTCCTTGCAGACCAGGCTCATCAGGCTAATGGGATGGTAGTTCCCAAGGTCCATGGTGACACCCCTTTTGTGGACTGGGATAACCATCACTGTACGCCATTCAGTAGGCACAAAGCCTGAAGTGAGGCTATGACTGAACATGGTACTTAGGTGGGGTGGCAGTTCGTTCTTTAGTCATGTAGAATGCAGCCTGGGATGTTGTCAGGTCCCATGGATGGTGTGTTCTTGGCTTTGGAGAGTGCAGTCTTTACTTGTGCAACTGTGATTACAGGGGCTTTGCATTCTTCCAGTATAGCGATGGACCCTTTGGGGGGTGAGGGAGGGTGAAGTTTGCACTGAAGGATGCTAGGATGTTGGCAATATCAGTTGGTTCTTTATATCTAATGCCATTGTACTATAGCTCAGAGTAGATCTGAGGGTCACCATTGAGACTCTTGACATAGCTGTAGAATGCTTTGTGGTTGTCTTTAGAATGAGTGGTGATTTTTATATGTCATTTGTGAATATTAAAAATGATTTATATAGAAGTGTGACAAAAGGAGATACTGCCAGCACAGCTATCTGGAATTTTGTAAATAATCATATGTCATTTGTGAATATCAACATGATTCATATGCTTTTCTTACAAATGTATTAGAACTGTATGTTATGTGTATATTAAACTGCTGGTACAGAAGTGTGTGTTGAACAGAGTTTGTACAGTGCTGAGCCTGGATGTGTGACCACAGTGTACCCTGCTAGATTAGAGCAGAAATGTATATAAACAATTGCATATGTGTAAATGTATATGTTTTAACAGTGGTAACTAGAACATAGAGGGTTAACTTGCAAAACTTCAAGAAAATAGTTGAAATTAAATTATTTTATGATTGTGCTATAAAAGTTAGTTTAAATGCAGCAAGGAGTCAGGATATCTAGAACTTGGGTGCATTCTGCATTGTTTTGTAAGTGTTTTATTGTTTTATGTCTTCCAGCAGTTGCAAAGATCTAAGAGATATGTACTTTTCACAGGGAGATGCTAAAATGTTGGTAGTTTCTGACAATGGGGGTTTAGCTTGGGAACTAAAGTCAGGTGACAAAAAGTGATGTTATTCAAGCTAACCCAGCAGTAATATTTGATATTAATTTAAAAACTCTGAGAGAGAGGGTGTATTTTGTATTTTGTCTTTGACCTAACAAAAACATCCACTCACCACTTCTGCGTGTATTTTGTATTTTGTCTTTGACCTAACAAAAACATCCACTCACCACTTCTGCCTGCTTGTTGTTCTGCAAGTTTGTTTTTAGGGCATAGTAACTCTTTAGATTCAAATAGGAATATAGTAAAGTATAGCTTAAATGTTTTCTTTATTTATTTAAGACTGTCCTGCAAGGTTGTTTTAAATATTTCCTGCAATTTTGAACTCTGATGTAACTGATTACTGAGTATTGTCTTGTTCTTTTATTTATTATTAAATATATTTAGTCCTTTTGATTGTGGCTAGTTTGTTTAGAGATATTTAAGCTCTTAAAATACTTACATCTCTATTTGGTGACACTGTACAGGCCACTCCTAATAGCCTGGCCCTTGGTCAAACTACCATTTGGATTAATAGTAACATTACACAGTAGGATTGGACACCCTTTATTAAGGGCCATAAAGTAGCTGATAAAGAATGACTGGTGGCAGTCAGAACTACCTTATAGGCTGGGCAGAGGGGGGCATAGCTAGTAAACCTGTGCCAGCCTTTCCCAGGAGTGTGTGTGTGTGTTTGTATATAAATCAAATCTCAAAGACTGTGTGTGTCAGCTACTTGGGTAGGATCATGAAGCACTGGTTAGACAGAGAGGGTACTGGAGATCTTGGTATGGCCACTCAGCTGAGATCTCAATCCTATAGCTGTGCCAGTGGGGAATCTTATTGGGGATCTGGAAAAAGAGGGAGAAACTAGCCCCAGACTGACTGTTATCTCGTTGTGCTCTTAAGGGAAATTGCATTTTAATGTGTGTGTACTTGTCATCCTCCCAGTGGGTACATTCCCCACTGTTGCCAATGTTGAGGATTGAGGCTTCTTGATTAATGGGCCAGTGCAAGGGCGTCACAATGGGGACATGATAAGATGAAGTATTTAGGCATTTGGATTAAAAAGGATTATGTTATAACAAAGGCTATGGGCAAGTGACTAA
Organism: Protopterus annectens; assembly: GCF_019279795.1. Classification (NCBI taxonomy): domain Eukaryota; kingdom Metazoa; phylum Chordata; order Ceratodontiformes; family Protopteridae; genus Protopterus; species Protopterus annectens. Next base: position 1,682,293,933 of record NC_056728.1, on the reverse strand, counting down.
TGAAAATATAATACAAAGGTGAGAACTTGGAAACACCTGCCAGTGGGTGTGGGCAGTAAGATGCAAGCAATGACAATTCTTTTCATTATTTTACTATTGTATACAGGTAAGACATATTTCTAGCAGAGAAGAGAAGGGATCGTTCATTATAAAGAATTGAAGGGATTTATTTGGTGGGGGGAGATGGCAAGAATTAAATGGGGTAAGTTGTTTCTCCCCACAGAACAAGTTGACTTGGAATTATTAGATTTGAAGGAATACTTTAGAACTACACAGTTAAGGTTCATATGCATAGCACAAGTAGAAGGCAACAAATCAAAGTGAAAGGAAATTATGTTGAAAAGAGGGAGGGGAGAGTTCACAAATAAGGAAAGAGGACTTGTGATGTAGGCATTGAACAGTAACAACCATATAGCATATTATTTGTACAAGGTAGCAAAAATATTTTGAGAACTAAGCCAAGACAGGAATGGAGAAAAGAGATTTTACCAATAAGGATGAATGTAACTAGGGAAACAGAAAATAGGCAAGAAGGAGCTAGAATTTACTAACAAAAATTAACAAATGAACCAAGGTACTGGAAGAAAATAACTAGGGAGGGGTAAGTCACAGAGTGCAATGAAATCAATGGAAGTTTAGATGAGAAAGAGATGGATAACTGGGAACATATATTTTTGGGAATGTAATGAGTTGATAGATTTTAGAAATTCATTCCTTAGAAGGCTTGTGAAACTGAGGTACCAGATGACAAAGTGGAAATAAAGAATTTGCAGCTATAGCAGTGCTTCCAGATTGATTGTTTGTTCCATTTGAGGAGAATTCCTGGTTCCCTTTGGGGAGCATGCGGTGTGTTTTTTGAACAAGATTTTAGAAATTCCCCATACAGTAGTTTGTTCAGAAATGTTAGGAGAGCAAATTATTCTAATTCAGGAGATAATGCTTTTCAGCTGGGATACAGAAACTGAATTGCTTAGACAGAGTAAGGACCTATTAAGTATTATGTTCTTGTCTGTTAAAAAAAACACAATTACTAAGAAGTCAAAAGCAAAACTTAACCAGCTGTATCCAAATTACTGAATTTTGTAAAGGAGATAAAAGAGGTCAAGTCTTTAGAAAAAGGAAGGGATAAACTACATATAAATAAATGAAATCTGTGGGAGCAATACATACAGAATAATGTTCAAGATATAAAGATAGGCAGCAAGCTGTAGAATTTCAACCAGTTTATTGTTAGCGCTTTTGTTCAGGAAATACATGAACTTCTTCAGACAAAAAAACCCCAAGAGTCCTCAGTTAAAATAAAACTGCCAATTAAGATGAGATAATTAATTATAAAACCAATTAACATAACTTGAGAAATTTAAAGAGCCAGTGTTGTACAAGGTAAAATGTATATGCAAATAACTACAAATGCTTTTTTTTAAATCAGCAACAATTTTAAAATCACAACACATCAGTCTTATTACTTAATTGTCTTGTGTAAATAAATTAATCTAAATACTGTTAAATGCTAGATAACAACTTGAACAACTCAAACAAATGGAAATATAAAATTCGTATAAATGTATAAAGATAGATATGTATAAATAAATCTATAAATTCATTCAAGTATTAGAAAAGTTGTTATACAACTGAATTTCACCTGTGTATGGCTTTTAATTTCAAAATACATTTTATCAAGCAGTATTCATTAAGCCCTGGTGGAACATGTGCATATGTTTTAATTTGCCAAACAAGTTCCTGTTCTTCAAGTTTTAATTCCCAGGGCCCACTTCTAATGTTCCTATTTGTTGTAATATTGTAAACTGAAATTTATGTGTGGGGTATTCTAGAATGTGTCTAGCCAAAGCATTTGTGGTATTACCCCTACTAATTTGGTATTGGTGTTCATAAATTCTCTGCTTAAACATTCTTTCAGTTTTACCAATGTAGTAGCTTTGGCAACATTGGCATAAAGCAGCATATACTACTCCTGCTGTTTCACAGTTAAATTTTCCATTGATGGTGTAGATTTTGTTACATATGCAAACTTTATTAGTTACCATAATGTGCTGGCACTGCTGACATCTCCCACACTTTCTCATCCCCCGGTTGTTGGGGCATTTTTGATTGTTCCTTTCCAACAAATCTTTAAAATTTAGGCCTCTTCTATAGGTAATATGTGGTCTATCTCCCAGTTTCATATTAATAGCACTGTCCTCTGATATTATGGCCCAATTTTTAATCATAATATTCTTAATGGCATGTGCATCAATAGAGAAAGTAGTAAGAAAGCTTATTCTGCCATCATAATTCCTAATACTATTCTCCCTATGCTCATCAGGGGGAGTATCACTTATTGTTTCTCCATAACCCCAGCATAGAATAGGTTTAAAATGGCCAGTAGTCCTTTTAGTAGCCACTTCATCAAACAATTGTTGAAAAAGCTGCTCTGGGTAGCCCCTTTCACAAAACATGACTTTCAATTTGTTACATTCAAACAGAAAGTCAGTCTCTGATGAGACCATTCTGGCTGCCCTTACCAGTTGGCCCTTAATAACTGCCCTTTTCTGGTGGAATGGGTGGCTAGTACTAAAGTGTAGAAAAGTGTTTGAGTAAGTAGGCTTCTTGAAAATACTAGCCTTAAATCTATTATTGGGTCTATCTTTAGATAGTGACATGTCCAGAAAATTAATGGAGTCTGTGTTAAACTCAAAAGTGAAATCTAGGAAGTCTGTGAATTTGGAGATTTCATTAATAAAAGTTGTTACTAAATCAAGACTTCCTTTCCACATAAAAAACATGTTGTCCTGATATCTAGTGTACCATTTTACATTTAGCTAGAAAATGGAGTTCTGAAATAGGAAATGTCTTTCCCAAAATGTCATGACTGAATTTGCAAAACTGCCTCCGCATGCATCTAATTTCAATACCTTTTTTGTTGACTGCATAGCCAAACTAACCGCAAACTTCCTCATCTTCTCTGCCTCTTTTAATCTCTGATCCACAGATTTTCCCTCTAACAATCCACCTTTCAGTCTTAAACCTATCCCCACCAGCAGCATAAAAAAACTCCTCCTTAAACTAAAGCCTCACTCCTACGCTCCTAATAATCGGCCTCTGTCCTTCCTTAAGATGGCTGCAGACAGCATTGCCCTCCCCATTTCCATTCTTGTCAACAGGTCCATCCAAGAAGCCTATGTCCCCACAGTCTGGAAGAAAGCATTTGTCACCCCCTCCACAAAGTTGGCAACAACATAGACACTACTAACTTCCATCCTATAGTTATTCTCTCACCGCTTTCTAAAATCATCAAAAAGTGCATTCATCACCAATTCTTGCCATTCCTAACACACAATCATCATCTTACCCCAACACAACATGGTTTCAGGCCTGGCCACAACACTACCACTGCTCTTCTGTCCTTCCTTGACACCTTTAATTGTGCTTGTGACTCTCAAAAAATCATATCCACCCTCTACTTAGATCTCTCCAAAGCCTTTGACACTGACTCATATCCTCTACTCTTATCTCAACTTTCCTCCCTCAGTTTCTCCCCATCCTCCATAGCCTGGTTTACAAGCTATCTCTCCAATAGACAACAAGCTGTTAAATGGAAAAATGCCATTTCATCCTTTCTCAACAATCCCTCCGGCATCCCCCAAGGCTCTATTCTCGGCCTCTTACTTTTCAATATTTTCATTAACAACTTTCACAAATCCATAGATAATTCTATACTGATACAATATGCTGATGGTTACACAATCATCTGTACAGCATACTCTCCCTCCAAACTCCTAAAGAAAACCCAAACACCCATCTCCAATACCGAAACTTGAATGCTAAACAACCATCTCGCTCTCAGTGCAAACAAAACAAAAGGCATGATATTCTCTCCTTTGAGAAATTTCACCATAAACAAAACTTCCTTTAAAATAAAAAAACACAATTACTTCTATCACACTCCTTAACTAAACTATGGAATCCCCCCCCCCACTGTCCTCACAACCACTCTAATTTCAAATCTGTCCTCCATTCTTACCTTACCTCAAACTGGGACTGTTCCTGCTCCCTTCCCACCTAAATTACAGTGTCGTCTCTTTCAAACCTCCCTTCAATCTCATCTACTATCACCTCTGATCACTAACATTATTGTTAGAACAAACACTAAACTTGTATAAACACTTTATGACTTGTACTTTTAATTATATTATCTGTATTACTTTTGACTTTATCTATATTTTAACATTTGTGTTTTTTAAACATATACTCCCTGATTTTGTATTTGTATTTTAAATTGTATATTTATGCTTTTGTATACTGCATATTCCATACTTTACTTATGTTATACTCTATTAACTGCTTTTGGAACTTTTCTCCCTGGGCCTCCACTGAAAATGGGCTCTACTTGGCCCAGTGGACTTCCCTGGTCATCAAACTGGAAATAAATAAATAAATAAATAAATCAGTCCCTCTATTTCAAAGCTTACTGGGTTCTGTGTACAGAGAGTTTGACTTGCCTGTCTGACTGTGTTCTGCATAGCAGTCAGGAAACCAGAAAAAATGCTTTCTGAACACTTTACCCTGTTTTTTTTCTCAGTAGCTACTCCTTTTACTAGCTTAACTTTACACAAGACAGCAAAATATTCCATCTTTTTGCACATCTTTCACCTTCTGCAACATGCAGGACACTGCTCTTATCCAGTATGTGAATGGTTAAATTTTGTGCATTTGGCAAACTTTCACTAATTCTGTTTCTCAGGCACGTGTTTATTTTGGCTAGTCCCATGCCTTTTACTGAATTTGCCATTTTCTTGCCGTTTACCTGCACACATAATTTCTGTACATATATCAATCATCATTTCTTCTCTTTACTAATTCTGCTTCTCTAGCAATCTGAATAGCTTTTTTACAAAGTTAAACTCACTTACAGCTGTAGTGTTTCAGTTGCTTCAGCATCAGTCATTCCAATCACTATTTAATCTCTAATTTATTCATCTTTTGTCTGATTAACCCCACAATAACAAGATAGTTTATATAAGCATCTTTCAAATATTTTTACCGACTCTCTCACTTAGCTTGAATACATCTTTGAAAGCATGCCCTTTCATGAATAACATTTTTTTTTGTCACAAGGTGTTCATTAATTACTAAGTTACTTAGTTACATTCCACTTACTAAGATGACCACTGTCCTTTCTTTTGACCAATAGGTTACACTGTGTATGTCAGTTAGGTAGCTGTCCTGGATGGCAGGTTTCTGCATTGAGGAAATGAAAGAAAACCTGTTCTACTTTTTACCTCTCTCTTAATTGCCTTGTATTGGATATAAACTGATTAGTCTCTGTTATAATTTGACCTGAGGATGGAAGGGTCACTGTATTAGAATGTATTGTTAAATATTCTCTCATTATTCTCTCCTCTTTCGCTCAGTCACCAACTTCCTCACAGTGCGGGTATGTGTCATATGTTATTACATTTCTATTTGTTCTAAGACTGGGTAGAACAATGAATATACCTTGGTAGGATGTTGTATTTGTATCAGTTTCATTCAAATCATATAAGATTCATGTATGTTGAGCCTGTGCCTTTTAGCATATATGTAATGTCAGTTTCTGGTGTATATATCTATATCTGTATATCATACCTCTCAACCTCTTAGAGTAAGAAATCGGGACACAGCCATAAATAATGGTAGGACAAAGGCCCAAAATAGGGACAATTTTTAAATATCTATTTTACAAGCTTAGAAAGTTGATAGAATAACAAGTTATCCATTAGCATGAATTTTCTGAAAGGGTATAAAGTCTGAAACTCAAATGCCCGTCATTATTTTGTGACTTCCATTCTCAATGATTTGCCAATAATTTGCCAAAGAACCAACATTTTATTGAGGAACACACCAAAAATATGAGTCAAAAATCTGGACAGTTGAGAGGTATGCTATATATATATATATATATATATATATATATATATATATATATATATATATATATATACACACACACACACACACACACACACACACACACACACACACACACACTCTTAACACTCTTTTGATATACTGGTTAATCCCATGACTGCTACTAAGTGATGGCTTTATATGATACACTTTACTGTTACTATGTTGGGGGTGGCCACGGTGGTGGAATAGTTAGCGATGTCGCCTCACAGCAAGAGGTTCTCTGATTCGCTTCTTGGCTGGGATGCCTTCTGTGTGGAGTCTGCATGTCCTCCCTGTGGTCACATGGGCTCCTCCAGGTGCTCTGGTTTCCTCCCACATTCTAAAGACATGCAGTAGGTGGACTGGACACTCTAAATTGGCCATAGGTGAGAATGTGTGTGCAAGTGAGTGGTATGAAAGAACCACCACAGCAGGGTTAGCCACATGGCAGAATAAACCTTGGCTCAAGATGATTGTCACTGCTGAAGTGACACCCCGACCCCATGTGCAAAATGGGAAAAACGGATTGATGATGGATGGATGGATCAGTGTAATACTATGCTATGATAACCTGTTCTATACAGCTTTCTGTATAAACTGTATTACTGTGGATCTCTATCCGGGAAAAGCCGAAAGTCACAACAACAACAACTGTGGTTCTCTATCAGTATACCTCCTGCTAACCTACCTTTAGCTTACATTTATAATGTTTTTTTACTAACTATTCTTATACTTTACTCATATTATCTTGCTCTGACTTACTGTGGCCCTTCCTTCATCACTTTTATAATAAGTATGAACTTTATTGCCTCAATATAATATGACAGTTTAGTAGTTTTTCCTCTTTTTTTTTTCCTTTCCTTTCAGAGCCTGTGGTCACTACAATGAACCCGGAAACTACAGAGAAGCTCAGCCACAAGGGCAAACTCCCAACCATTTTCACTGAGAAATTTGTCTTTGTACAATGTAAGCAAATTTATTTTGAAGACCCTTGCTGTGTATTAGCATCATCTAGTCAAATACATGCCTGCCTTTGCTGCTAAGTAGTCTTTAACACCCACCCCAGCAGGGTTGTCCTTGTATTCTAAGGATCATTTCCTAAGTTGGCCACTGTCCTTTCTCTTGACCAATAGAGTACACTGCATATGCAAGTTACTTGGTCTTCTTGGCTGATTGGTTTCTGCATTCAGGAAATGAAAGAAGACTTGTTCTACATTGTAACTCTCTTGTATTGGCTATAAAATGATTATAGGTTCATAGGTTAGTACTAAGCTAACTGCCCTTGTGAGCCATTTTAAGCCTAGCCAATTATCCTTTGTGAGGTTCAAACCCTGCACCTTGTGCTTGCAAGGCAAACACCTTAACCATTAGGCCACCCGATTATTCTCTGCAATAATTTGACTAGGGTTGCTTTACAGAGCCAGAAAACGTTCTCACTGACTCAACTAAAGCTACACTTGCTACTACTTATCTCCTCCCCACACTTCGTTATGGCACTTCCATCCTTACTGACCTTCAGGCATCACAAAAAATCACAACTTGAACAATGTTATGGCAAAGTTGTTAAACTTGCAGCAGATATCCCTTATAAAACCCATCATTCTATAGCACTAAAAAGTCTAAATTGGTTAGAACTACCCCATCAGCTAACATATATACAGCTTCTTACCACCCATAAAATTATCTAAAATCCATATGTTTGTCTGGCATTAAATAACATTCTACACAACTGTGTTCCCAGTCAGTCATTATGATCCAGTAACCAAAAACTCCTGTCTGTCTACAAACCTATCAAATCTGCTGGGCATTGTCTGTACTCGTATCATGTTGCTAAGGCCTGGAACTCCTTATCTCTATCCATCAGGTCAATACCCTCCCTCCCATACTTCAAAACCATTCCAAAAGACTTCTTAGACAAAAGCTGTATCTGTTTTTGCTCAACACCAGGATAAACTATATCCCTAAATGTGAACAAATACCTATTCATACCTTATATCTCCTTACTCTCCCTTCTTCACCAACGTCCTTATTTCCATCAATTTTTCTTCCCTAGCACTCTCTCTCCATAAGTCTTCTTTTCTCTCACTTCATACTGCAATTCCTGTTTGTATTATACTAATTTACCTTAAATTTCTCTATAAACTGGTTAAAATTTCTCAAACTATAAAGTCTTCATATAACTTGTATCTATTCTTAACCAATGTTTTTCACATTATGTCTAACTTGGCATAATTAGTTAAACTGTATTTGTTTTGTACTTTTTTAAAGACTGTAAAATTATTGTTCCTAAAATATTTTGTAATACTTAGGAACTTTTCTCACTGGGGCTCCTCTGAAAATGGGCTCTTACGCAGTCAGACTTTCCTGGTAATCAAATGTCAATAAATGAATAAATAAATAGGTAGATACAATGCCGGCCTTAGCTGAAAGAGTGCCCTAGGCAAAGTACTGCTCTGGCGCCCCTTAAGCCCCACCCACACCGAACTCAAGGAACACCCCTATTTGTGCCACGCCCACAGATGGGTCACTAGGCTACTGGCACAGAGGCCCTAAAGCCTAGACAAGAATTTCACCCATGCACACACAAAGTCAGCACCTGTTTTCCCTGTCCAGCAGCAGGGACACAGGTGGGATCCCACGGGCGTATTTTCAGTCTCCCATCCAGTTGTCCAGGTTCCTCTTAAAGAGGGCTAGTGAGGATAAGGAACATGTTTTAGAGGCTATCAACTGTCATTTCAAAAGATTGAGATACCCCTGTACTCTCCTCACATGCAGTGTCTTTGCAGTTAGTACTTAGATTTAAAGTAGAGAAAAGTCTGTCAACTAAGCCTCCACTAAAACAAGACCATCAAGAAAGACTTTGCAATTAGAATGATCCCTATATTTGTTTGAAGAAAACTGACAGAGCAAGGCAAACAGGAACCATCACAGAGTTTGTTGAACAGCAAGGTATTGTCATTGCAGGGAGATGGTGTGACTCTGACAATCACCCAACTAAACATAGAAGTGGTAACAAATGTGACTGTAAAAGAACATTGCGAATCACTGTTTTGAACCTTTTACAACAAAACATTTTAATGTAGTATACCCAAGTTTTAAAACATGATAAACAGAATAACTGAAGCCTCTATCCAGAAAATATCCCATGGCATACCCATCCATAAAGGTGGCAGCTCCATTGAACTGAAAAAACTACAGACCAATAGCTATCCTTTCCCCTCTGGCTAAAATTATGGAAAAGTGTATCCATAAACTCTTACACTAACTTATTCAAAATAATCTTCTGACCAACTCCCAGCATGGATTTAGACCACAGCACAGTACCACCTCAGCCATCCTCTCCTTTTCTAAATGTTATAAATTCCAACCATAACAATCGGTTTCTGTTTCTCGATCTTTCCAAGGCCTTTGACATTGTTAACCACCAGTTACTCTTACTTACCCTAATTCAGTAGGCAAAACCAGGAATTCACTCCCATCTGACCTTACTGTGATCCCCTCCCTTAATCAGTTCAAAAAAATCTAAACAGTATTTTAAAACTCACTGGTTATGTCCTTGCTCTAACCCTGAGTAAAGCCTCAACCACTTCAATAATCCTGCAATTTTATTTATAGCAACTACCCTCTTACACTAAGGTTTGAAAAGAGAAACTAATTTCTTTGCAGATACTCTGCATACAAGTTACAACTATAGGTTTGATAAAAGACCAACATATTTATATACACTTCTGTATATAAACTGTATTCATACGCTTGAAATGTGAGACTAACTTGTACGTTAATACCATGTTTGCGCATATACTGTAACTTGCTTGTCTTTAAGTTTGGAGTTTTTCTCCCGGGGCCTCTGCTGAAAATGGATATGTAGCCAGTCGGACTATCACAGTCAAATTTAAAATAAAATAAAAATCAAAATGAGCAGAATATTTACATTTTGCCACAGCCAAGAACAAGACTGCTAAACCAGGGGTCAATTTGCAGCTACCCCTACATTCAGATAATGTTTGAAAAGTGCAAGATCATTCTCTTTCTCTATTTTATTTGTATAGAACCACACCACTATGATATATTGCTTTTTATTCTGTGTTACTTCATGTGAAAAATCAGTAACTCCATACACAGGAATCAAAATAATCATAGCATTAGGAAATTTAAAACTTTTCATTATTAAGTCTCACTTCACTTAGTAAGTACCCCAGGTAAGTACCAATTTTGTGTGATACAAGACTGTAGGGCTAAGAAAGTCAAAAACTACTCATACATCCCAATGCACAACAATGATAACTAAAGGAATTAGAAAAAACATGGTAGTACTCTGTCCAAGTAATGTTTACAAATTAAATTACAACAGAAAGAATAATAACACAGTAGTAGACCCCTATATAATGCTGTCAAAGGAAAAATATACTTTAAAAATGATCAATACACGGTAGGTTCAGGTTAAGGCACTTTAATCTTGCAGCAAGGAGACAAAAAATTGCTAATACAGAGTTTGTCTAACTAAAATCAGGAATTAAATTCATCTTTATACACTTTCTAACAAGACATTGCCTACCAAGCTGACGTAGCAGATCACAAGTTTTAACATCATCATTACATAGCAGCTATTTATCCATAATTTTCTGCTTGCACTATCAATTTTATGAAAAACTTCCTAAGAAAAACAACGTGGTCTTGGTGACCACTGGTTAGATACAGTTTCCCACTATGTTATGTTTCTGTTCAAGGTACTACAGTTAATTAGAGCACAAAGCAAGTACAGATTCTTCAAGCAGGCCTTTGTCTTATGTATCTCTTATTCTTCCACAGCTGTGCATGTTCTCATAACACAAACAGAGCTGATTGTTCAAAATCATAACATTATAGAATATAGTATTATTTCATTTATTACTTCCTGACCTAGCAGATAATCACCTGCTTCTCAGTACATTTCCAAAAGGCATAAACATGAATTTTGCTGTGCTAGCAATTACTAGGTCAGGGGGCATCTTGCAAGTTTTCAGAAAGCATACTGCAGTTTCAAAAAGCATCTTATAATTTCACACAGAATTAAGCTGTATATAAAATAGAATGAAAACGTGTTAATTCTTTTAGCTTCTAATAAGCATTAGACATATACATAAATGCATATTTCTCTGACAAATGCCCATAAGAAACAGATCATGTGTAAGCAGAAAATCACTGGTATCAGCCCATCAGCTTAACAGATTGTCTGACTCTGATACAGTGCATAAAGGGACATCACCTCCAGTGGTTAAACACACTCAGCAAAGCCCTCTGTATATTTACTATACAAGAAAGCATATAACAAGATTCCTGGTGCACTGAGCTACGTTTTTTTTTCCTTTACTACATGGATTTTTTTAAGCTTCCTGAAAAAAATAAAACATTTTGACAGCTGCTCGTTTATCAACATTCTGCATATAATTAGGAAAAACATTAAACAAAGAATGCAGTTCTTAACACTGACATTATGCAGCAGTTCTGATATCAGAATTGTCTTTGTTCTAACATAGCTGTTAATTTCAGACTCCAGTAGGCACATTTAGCTGCACAACCTTTAAAGATACTGCATGCAACGTTTGCAGACCATCAAAGCATTCTAATAAGAAACAACTTAGTTGATAATCTAGATTGTCTTAGTGTGCATTTTCTGTAGGATATTCAAATATCTGTCACCACTCAGTACAAGTTAGTCAGACTGTGCAGGTGATTTGTAAAAAAAAAAAAATATGACAGACAATGAAAAACAAACTGCTGCAAAAAACAGGAAAGATAGTTTACATAACTAAACGCTATGCTAAGCTAACCCAGCTAACCCAGAGCAGGAACACAGCATTTCTCATTCACTTGACAAATGGTTCCCACTTCTCTCACTCACTTCTATTTCTTGTACGACTTAAATTTATGGAAGTCTGTCCTTATATTCACTTTTTCATGCACACTGCTTTCACAATTAAAGATTGTGGTTCTACATGCTTTCACAATTTCTTTGAGCTAAGTAGCTTGCCTTTTTGACAAACTACTCTCAGACACCTTGTCCCTGCATTTTATAATACCACCACACATTCACAAAAACACATTGAAACTCTTATCTGCAATGTTTATCATTCTCTTTTACTCATCTAAATAATTATAGGTTCATAGGTTCATAGGTTGGTACTAGGCTATCAACAATTCCCTGCTATTTCTTCCCACATTATTTACTTTCCCTGACCCCTGTCTAGAATCTATTCCAGAGTCTGGGAGTCTCTGGGTCAGGAACCTATCCCTCCAGCATGTTTGTTTTGTATGTGATGACATTTTAGAGATCCTGGTCCGTAGCTCGAGGGATTGGGATTTCTTTTTATGTGTAGCATCCAGCTCTGCTCTGGGGCTGACATGGCCTTGTATTAAGCAGAGATCGCCTCGAGATATGCGTAGATGCGACGATAGGAGTTTTTTTATTTAAAGTCATTAGGCATGCATCCGTTTAGTGGCCTTGATTCTTGGATATTTTAGTGAGGTATTTCTTCCAGTTGTGTTGTTGTTGCAGATGTCTTGAGAGGGGGTATTGTATTATGGCGTTGTATTCTATAATGGGTCTAAATGAGGATGAGTACAGGGACAATGACCTCCTTTTTCTGGATGAAAAAGGCCTTCGTGATGAGGTGTGCCACACAGAATGATTTCCTGACTTGTATGGCGACTGTGGTTATCGAAGGTGAGACCACCCACCTGTGTCCCTAAGCCTAAGTACACTTTTTGGCTCCAGTTTGCAGTCATCTGCAAACTTTGTTCTGACATAGGGATTAATGCCCACCTTAGTAAGTTTATCTATGATTCCAGAGTGGGGGATGGTGTCGAACATCAGCTGTTCTACATTGCATTAGTCTTACATTTTATACACCATCACCTTCCTTCAGCTTTTTCCCAGTTAAGGGTCCCCACAGCGGATCACCTGTCCACTCGTGATTGGCAGTGGAGTTTTACAGTGTCGAGTTGCCAGCCCGGCGCCCAACCTTCCACAGAAGGCACACATGCACACACACACCTGGGGCCAATTTAGAGTGTCCAATCCACCTACAGCATGTCTTTGGGTAGTGGGAGGAAACTGGAGCACCCGGAGGAAACCCACACGAGCACAGGGAGGACATGCAGACTCCACACAAAAGGCACCCCAGCCAAGGATCAAACCAGAGAACCTCTTGTACACCATCACCAAGAGAGAGAGAAAAAAACAAAAGGGAAAAGAATTCAATGATCAGGAGGTCAACTGTCTCCAAACCATTCTCCTCACTGTACATCAGAGTCTCTCTAAACATGATCCACATGCAGAAACACATCCCAAACAATTCACATATCAGCAAATGAGTCCAAAAGGAGACTCAATGTTCATGCAGCACACATGGAACTCCACCACATATCACTTCTCCACCCCACAAAAATAAAAAACAAAGCAGCTTTATGAAATTTCACAACACAAACCCCTCCATGGACTCCCAACAAAGGACAATGCATTCAAGACAGATCATCACAGCAGCTCCAAATAGAACCACACAATGGATGAGGTTTTAAAAACCAAGAAACTGGTGCTAACAGTCACAAAACTGAATTATTGTCTTCCCCTCACCTTCCTTCAACACCATGATGAAGTTTGCACTGAGCAAGCAAACATTACTCAACAAAACATGTAATAATAAAAAAAAGTTAAATATGCAAATATCTACTGATATTTAACAAAATGTTATATGAGATTAAAGTACATTTAGAATTTTAATCAGACAGTTGTCCTTGCAGGTTTAGGAATTTAGAAATCATGCATAAACAAAGAAGACTATCCTCCCCCATCCCTAGTAATTCAGAAAAAAAAACACCTCTTATGTTCATGTATGTGTGTGCTAGTTACTAAAGCAATGTTTTACAGTCAGATGGTTAAAAAAGTTATAATGTTTTAGCTACCGTGCAGACCTAGCAAGCATGGAGTACTGGGCCTTAACATTCTGAACCTTCCCAATCCCAACACACTGAAAGAATGTGCACGCTGTCTTTACTGGTTTCTCTGCCATCTTCTATTCATAATTATTAAATTAATCCATTAGAAATCCAAAGCTATTGGTTAACGTTTTCCTGCCGGCACCATTATTGGCTGTTGCATGTGCCTAAACAAATGCTAAATGGTGAATGAATGCCCTTAAGAGCAGCTTTCATTTACTACAGGACAAGCAACCAAACATAGTCAATGTACTTTTAAACATCAGATTACAAGAGTATTTCAATCACCCACATTTCAGACTCAAATGTTTCTACTCTCATCTGCGCTACATTCCCTTACGTTCACTCCCCGGTTATTCAAACTTTGCCTAAAACAGGACATTTACAGTTTTCCTGTTAGACTGTTCATTCGCGTTATCCCTACATTATTTCATCGATTACCATTTATATGCAGCATCAGACGACTGCATCTTACACAGCATGGAAATATGCTTGAAAACTTAAGGGCTTATAAAATTACTAAAATGCTTTACCGATATATTTTTAAACTGGCTATGAGGCTATCAGTACAGTTTCCATATTTTTATTCAATTGCTGTAGCCTGTACGCTGTACTAACAAAATATTCGGCTGCCTGAAAATTTGAAGTGAAATGAATGAATGATGAATCGACTTACCTCTTCAAAAGCCAAGCCGGGAAGCAAAAAAAGGGACAGGAGTCATGCAGGCAGCAGGAAAAAAATCGCACTTGTAGCCCGGGTGTTATACAGAGAGCCAGTCCGCTGATGATCCACGCGGTCCAGACAGTCCACAGATCAGGAACAGGAAGTAATGACAGCCAATAGATACGCCCACCTCTTATTCCTTTCTTCATTAGAGGCAGGCAGGAGCTGCATTATATACTCGGGATTGGAGCAGTAGTCAGGGATGTCAGTGTTACGAAAGCATCACTGATTGGATGCTTTAAATAATGCTGAACAAGAGCTGCCACTGAAACTCGTCACGGGGAGGGAGGGACGCCGCCATTCTGTTCTATGTGCTGTGACTGTCAGTGCATTACAGAAGTGGGGGAGGGTGCAAGGCTACAATGGGGCCGGGTGCAATGCTGACAAGTGAAGACATTGGGGCCGGGCGCAATGCTGACAAGTGATACAAGTGAAAAGTGAAAATGCACCCTTTCTCATGCCGGCCTTTACGGCGCCCAAGGCGGTCGCCTAGTTCGCCTATGCCTAAGGCCGGCCCTGGGTAGACAGATAAATTCAGCTTACTTATTGCTAACTCATATGCAATACCGTATCCCTTAAAAATGAAACTGAACTGTAAATGTCTTCCACTTTTTTCCTCAGGAAATAATGTAAAGAGTATTTAGCTTTATCTCTTCACTTTTCTTCTTAAGCTTTGAATGTGCTTGAAAGGATGTAAATCTGTGCCTCCATGATTGCCAGAGAAGTGACTCCATTTGGTTATTGTGGGCTTTATGGTCATTCTAAACCAAAACCATTCCACAGAATAGACATTATGTCACACCATTAGTCTGAGGTATTCAATAATGATATGTCTTGAAATTGTAAGGTTATGATGTAGCTTTAATTCTACAAAAATGTTAGCATGCTGAGAACACAGTTACCAACACAGCTTCTTCTTACCTGACAGATGGACTATAAGCATTGTAGGTACTCAGTAATCTTAAAGGTACAAGCCCATTTAAAAATGACAAATGCAAATGCATATATAGGTTACAAAATTGTAACCATCTAGCTCCCCAGCATACCTCTCAACCTCTCAGTGCAAGAAATCTGGGCAAAAACAGAAATAATGGGGGTCAAAGGCCCAAAAATGGGGACAGATTTTAAATACTGATTCTATAAACTTAGAAAGTTGCTAGTATAACAGGTTTTGAATTATTATGTATTTTCTGAAGGACTTGAAGTCTGAAACTCAAATGGTCTGTCATTATTTAATATTATTTAGTTACCTAAATACTCAATAATTTCCCAGAAAACCACATATTTTATGTGGAACAGACCAAAAATGTGAGGCAAAAATCTGAACATTCTGCGCAAATCTGTACAGTTGGGAGGTATGCTCCCCAGGGACCCTACTGTGGATTACCCAGGTAATCAGAGAATGACAGGATGTATGAATGCATGTAAATAACATGCAATAACAAGGTCAAAGCACTTGGATCTCTGAAGATCAAGATGGACTTGTGAATAATCTGACAGTGCTTATCAGATGATAGGAAATATATATGTGTATGTGTGTGCACACGTGCATGTGCATGCATGCATGTGTATCCAAAGTCTGCAAGCTGTCTTTATATTGACTGACATATAATCAAGCACAATGCACTGAACTTCATCATCATAAAATTCAGACTCCCATTCTAACAAGGGTCCAGAGAAGACGAATACACCATTCTGTCACAGACATAGCACCTTGTAACTTCCAAACAAGCTTTAACATTGATCCTGCAGAGGGCAAATACACCAGTCTCCTACCAAAAAGGTTTTTGCATATGGGAGTCGATCACTTACATTCAATTATCCATAGGTCAGCAAAAACACTATTCAACCACATTGAGTGTTCCATAAATACACATTAGAAAGCTGTACATAAAACTACTATTATTGCATATGGTCATTGTGGAAACAAATGCGTTACAGGCTTACACAGAATATATCATAGTACCAGAGTTACATTCAAACAGTTTATTTTTTGTATCACCATAAACTGAACAGGAAAAGACACCATATCCTCAACATTTAGAGTAAATCCTACCCTATGGATAATTCTTGTGGATACTGCATACACAAAGAAACACACACACACACACACACACACACACACACACACACACACACACACACACACACACACACACACACACACACACACACACGCTAAAGCTTCCAGTATGTGTTGTTAGCAAAAGTAACTCCCTGAATGCAACAAACCAAAAATCAATCTAGTGTAAAAAATATTGTAAGCAATTTTGCACACCCCATATTTATATCAACTTCATACTTGCACAAAGTCAAATAAAAGAACAAGCTTGCAGAAAAAAAGATCACTGTTGATGCACACATAGAAACTTCATAAGCAGTGATTTCCAGTGGGAAACAGTGATCTGGGAGATGAACATCACCGAGTCCTGACTGGTGCATTGATCCCTTTGTGAGTCCACCCCAGACAGTAGTAGAGCAGCCTGTGCAGAACTACTGAAGGCTTGACTTACATCAGTCACCACTCTGATGTGCACTAGTATATCAGTGACATGAGCTGCACAGTGGTGCAGTGATGAGCACTGCTGCCTCACAAAGCTTGGATATTCAGTTCAGTTCTCTCCTGGGTATCCTTGTGTGCAGTGTGTGCACATCATCCCAGTGTCTGCATGGCTTATGCCACTGTGGGTGTGTGTGTTTGTATACACACATGCATGCTTGTGTGAATGTGTTTCTGTGTCTACATGTGTGTGTTCATGGCTGTTTGTATACATGTCCATATGTGTCTGTGTCTGTATGTGTGTGTGTGTATACATACATGGATGCATGTGTAAATGTGTTTCCTGTGAAGGCTTGGCCCTTTTCATGATAAGCTTCTATACCTTGTATCCAATGAGTACAGGGATAGGCTTCACCTTGCAGTGGATTACATGGGTAATCAGAGAATGAGTGAATGTACAAATGCATGTAAGTAACATGCAATAACAAGGCCAAAGCTCTTTGATCTCTGAAGAGAAGGCACTTAATGTACTGTATACTGTTCTGTGCCAGTAAGGTTATGTCTCTGAAACACCTAAGACAGTTGTAGTGGACAATTAAACCACATTTTTGTTTGTTTATTTTCTAACAGAAAACATACAATTTTATTTTATTTTATTTTATTTTGAATTTGGCAACCATGATAGAACACTGATCACAATGGACCTGTTTCAGTCTCAGCGTGGGTAACAATGATCTAAAACTGATTAGTTTTATTTTTTAATGATAGCAATCCAATTTTACATTACAGTTTTTCTATATGAGGAATTATATTTTTTCAACAATTATTTAAAATAGTTTTAACAATACTTTTTTCTTTCTTACAAAACATCTGTGCTTGACCTGACTTGAGGAGAACATTATAGATGCTTATGATTTTATCAAGCTACTTTCAAAACTTAGCTTAACACAGACACAGCATCCATAGAGAAGCTGTGGCTTGCATTTGAGCCCTTCTGGTCATTACTAATGAAGATTCTTGTGAATAATTTGACAGTGCTTATCAGGTGATAGGAAAACATGGTCACACCAGGGATAACAGTAAGACATTATGTCCTATGAAAGGGAAATGTAATTTTACAAAGGCCACCTCAAGATTTCCAGTGGCTCAAAACAGTAGGGACACTTGGTGGCACACCAGCATTAGCTTTATACAACCTTTAATTCTCCAGCTAATCTATATTAGGAAGCATGCTTTGCAAATGTTCAGATTTTTGCAGAAAGTACAGATTTCTGCCTTATTTTTAGTATGTTTCTTAAACTTTTGGGTTTTCTGACAAATCTCTGAGGAACAGAGTGACTAAACAATGATATACATTTGAGTTTCAAACTTTATATCCTTCAGAAAATGCATGCTAACACATATTCTGTTGTTCTAGTCACTTTCTAAGTTTATAAGAGGAGCCTTTAAAATCTATCCCTATTTTGAGCTGTTGTTATCCTATTATTTTAGGCTTTGTCCAAGTTTTCTTGTGCTAAGAGGTACAGAGGTATGTTAGGAAGCACCAACAAGATGGTCATTAATGTAACTTTATAACTTTAAAAACACATCTGTAACCTGAGGAAATAACAAGTATTCTGTCAGATAAGTTTAGTAACAATTTTAAAAGGGCAAAAAGCATAACAGATACTATTTTGACTATAGATAGGGACTATGTCACCAGACATCTTGCAGGATATGATTATAATAGTGATAAACAAAATAAAAAGCACTTGTTCTGTAGATAATAATCCTACACAGGGCAAAAGATCACCTGACTAAATATTTATTGATTACCTTTACAGAAGTAGCACAGAGGTCAGGATTACTGACTTGCAAAATTCAGCGTCTCACAGTACTTGGTTCAACAGGTGAATTATCAGCTGAGGTGCTTTTGTGATTGACTCTGAACATCATCCCTGCATACCTCTCAGTCCTTTAGCACAAGAAATCTGGACAAAGCCTAAATAACATGGAGTGGGGACAAAGCCCCCAAAACAAAGCTACAGATTTTAAATATTGCTGTTAATTCATATTTTTGTGGCATCATCTTTGGAGAAGGTAAAATGCTGCTCAGTGCTTGGTTCATACCAACCTGGGACACATTCTGACAGCTCCATGATGTCTTTCTTCAAATAATATAGGGAAGTACATCTCAGGTCATTTACACCACATGGACTATGACTGAGTCATACTGATACTTGTGGTCCAGTGACCTGAGTGCATGCATAATGTGGTGGATCCTAGCCCCTGATAAACAACTGACTGTAACTTTCTCCTTACACAGCCTGGTGAGAGGGACATTAGTGCATCTCACAATGACTATAATGTTGGATTTTGTGGTGGCTTGCCTTATGGGCTTAGAAGTAGAGGCTCCATGAGATGTGGCTTTACATATTGATGTGGGTGTTGTTTTGAAAGTGTGCATTCAGGGTTGCTGAGGGTGTTTGTTATGTGTACTTCATCTAGGAGATCTTTAGGGTTTAGGAAGGTTACATTAAAGGCCTCAACATATGTGGGTCTACGTGTTTCCTTTGCATTGTGTCTAATGGGTGCAGTATGTGTAGTACTGGCAACATTATTGACATTAGGAGTGTTTTTATGTGAGAGATTTGCCTCCAGTAACATTTTGTAAATACATCTCTCACATACAATATCAGTTTGAGAATTAACTGATTGTCAGTAAATATGAGGCAACTTCTACATTGCTTCAGGATGCCCATATCCACCAAGCTGGTAACATAGATATCAATGGCAACAGACCATTTTTTACTGATTGGACAGCTGAAGTGAGAATATAAAGTAATGTCAGGAATATCTGGTTTGTAACTCTGGGGGCATTGCTTGTCACTGCAAACTAGTTGTCCTGTGTGTAGCTAGGTATTGCTGAAATTTCAATGGTGCTTTTACAGGAACAATGATATCTCAAGGCATCTGTGGCTATACAGGGCACTGCCAAACTCTTGAGGGGAAACTAATAAGTAGATCCTGATGATTTATGGATAAAGTATTTAAGCAGATATTCTAAAGTTAGAAGCAAATCAAGCAGTACTTACTGAAAAGAAAAAAAATAGCTTCTCAAGAATGATGAAAAGAGAGGAGTCATCTGATTGGCTACTGCCTGGCTACTACTAGAGTTGGTCTCACCACAGTTTCACTCTACTGGGATACAATGCTCCTTTGCTTCTTCTCTCACCAGAAGCAAAACAGTGGCACCAATCCTGAAATGAGAAGCAGGCCACAGCCTGTTTGGTGACCCACAGTCTTGTCCCAGATGATGTAAGGGTCTGTAGTCTTATTGTAGCATTTTCCTGGTAGATGCCTTGAACAGCAAACAGACCAATCAGGAAGGTCAAACACAGACACACTTCCTAATCAGAAAGAGTCAGGAATCTATGCAGTTTGCTCATTTTCTCACCAGGAGCAAAACATAAGCACAAATTCCAAACTAATGCCTATGAAACACTTATTAGGCTTTCTAGTGATTGACAGTCTGCAGGAAACAATGTTTTTATGCTCCTTCTCTCATCAGGGCAAAACAGAAGCACTAATCCCAAGATAACGATTGAGAGGCAGAATGGTGACTCTCCAGTAATTGGTGGTCTTAGAGTAGATGTTGCAGATTTTAAAGGTAAGATGGAAAAACTAGTTAATATCCTAAGAGATGAAGCATGCACTAAGCAGTAAGCTATGAAAGAGGGGGTAACTTAAGCTTTAACTAAGTGGACAGCCACTAATTTTAAAATAGCAAGATTGGAAGGGGTGGACACTTTGTATTCTGGTTCTATGGAATACAGTGGGATGGCAAATACATTTAAAGAGTTGAAGGAGAGTGATTTCATAAAAGGATAATGTTGTACTTATAATAGCCAATGAAATAGGAGAGGAAATTAGGTATGTGGTCAAATTAATATAAGGGGCAGGGAACTAGAAAGACAGTTGAGTTTAAAAACAAAGCAGTAGGGCAGAGGGTGGAAACTTAACTTCTGTGTGACTCATAAGAGACACAGCTGTGGTCTCTTTCATAGTTTAACTGTGCAGTCAAAATCAGATTACAATTAAAACACAGTATAAAGAAAAGGCATTACAATATACAAAATAGAAGGTGACAATAAAGTAACACAAAATGCAAGAAAGCAAAAACTAACCTTTCCCTCACAGCATGTTATGGTGAGTCTGGGTGATCTTTTCTAGTAATGCTTAGTTACAAACTTAGAAAGTTGCTAGAATGACTGAATTTGTGTTAGCATGCACTTTCTGAAGGATTTGAAGTTTGAAACTCAAATGTCTAATTGTTTAGTGACTTTAATCCACAGCGATATGACAGAAAACCACAAATTAGGCTCTAGAGTCATCTAAGAGCACTCATCTATTTAGGGGAAAGTCATACACCCTGTCACCAAAACAAACATCCAAACTCCTATTAAAACAGTCCAGCCCCTTAAGTGACTACTCTGTACAGACTGACTGTTCCAAAAATGGGTCATCTTGACAGTAAAAAACAAATGTCTAACACTATGTTTATCTGTTTTGGTAAAAAATTTAAAATTGATGTATTTAAGCCCAGGACGTCCTCTCGGTCACTCTAACTGCAGTAGGCGTTGCCAACAGAACCTGGTATGGTCCCTCCCACTTTGGACTCACCCAATTCTTCCTTTTCGTCACTTTCAGCCAAACCCACGATCCTGGGGCCAAGGCTGCTTTCACCGGTCTGGTCTGTTCCTTATCTGAAAAAGAGTTAAACTGCAAAACAGATTTATTTGTTAACAGTTTCCTCATATAACTAGCTAATGAACTGTCAGCCTCTTGTTCTGCAGGCATGAGAGCTTTCCACTGAGGCACATAATATGCTCTCCCAAAAACCATTTCAAAGGGAGTCATACCCTTTACATTTGGAACCGTTCTCCTACTCAGCACTGCTAAAGGCAGACAGTATATCCAATTCTTTTGGGTCTCCTCTACTAGCTTCCTAAGCTTACTTTTTAGGGTACCATTGTACCTTTCCACCAGTCCTGCTGACTGTGGGTGGTAGGCACAATGGTTCTTTAAGGAGATACCAAAAAATCTACCAAGTTGGTGGATTGTCTGGTTTACAAAATGTGTGCCATTGTCACTATAAATCCTTTCCAGAATGCCAAATCTAGGGATTACTTCTTTTATCAGGGCTTTCGCCACTGTTGCTGCATCCGGGTTTTTGGTTGGAAAAGCTTCTACCCATTTGGAAAACATGTCTACAATAACTAAACAAAACTTTTTCCCTTCACATTTATTCAATTCTATGAAATCCATACAAATAGTATGGAACGGGTATGGTGGTATAGGAAAACTTCCTTGCTTGGTTTTAAATGCTCCTTGTGCATGGTGCTTGTTACAAGTATGACAAGCTGCACAAAATTTTTTTGTGTAGTTTGTCTGTGTGTTTGGAATATTCGGTTTACTAACTGTACCATCCCCCCTGTTGAGACATGGCACTGCCCATGGCTCAACAAAGCTGCATATCTAAATAAATTAGACGGCAATATCGGTTTTCTTTCTTTGGAAATGTACAGTCTATTCTCAAGAATTGCACCTCGTTTTACCCATTTTTGTTTCTCTGCTTTTGTAGTAAGCATCTGCATTGTTTTTAACATGTCTAAATCTAAAATCTCAGAGGGTTGTAATTCCTCATTTAAAAGTAAAGTTTCTGAGTCTGAGGCTGCTTGTTTTGCAGCTGCATCAGCTCGTGCATTGCCTTTCGAAATCTTATCCTGTTGTTTTGTATGAGCTACACATTTACAAATAGCTACTTTGGTAGGTAACTGAATAGATTCTAATAATTCCAAAATAAATTGTGCATGATTAATAGGTTTTCCACTAGATGTTATCATTCCTCTATTTTTCCATTGTTGTGCAAATACATGTACTGTAGAAAAAGCATACTGACTGTCAGTATATATGTTCACACACTTGTTTTTTGCTAAAGTACATGCCCTCGTCAAAGCTATCAATTCTGCTGCTTGTGCAGATATGTTGTGTGGTAAGGATTGAGCTTCTAAAATTTCAGTGTCTGTAACTACTGCATACCCTACCAGATTCTTCCCTGTAGGACCCTTTCTGCATGAGCCGTCCACGTAATATGTCACCTTGGCATTATCCAAGGGCATATCTGTGAGATCTTGTCTAGGTAAAGCTAACTGTTCAATTTCCTGCAGGCAGCTGTGTGGTGTGCCATCCGCAGGAGTTGGGAGTAGTGTTGATGGATTTAATGTCGTACATCGTTCAGTTGTCATATGAGGTTGGCTCAGCAGTATAGTCATACATGAAAGGTGTCTAGCAGGAGAAAGGTGTGCCACTTTTTCTTGCAATAAAATTATTGCAACCGCATGAGGCACTCTCAATGTGAGAGGGTGAAACAACACCACTGAGGCTGAAGCCTGTACTGCCATTGCGGCTGCAACTACTGCTTGTACACAGTGAGGCAAAGATCGTGCCACTGGGTCTAACTGTGATGAATAATAGGCTATGGGGCGTTGCTTATCCCCATGTTGTTGCATCAATACTGACGTCATATATCCTTGCTTACAATCTATGGTCTGAAAAAAACGTTTGTGATAATTTGGAAGTCCTAAAACTAATGAAGAAGCTATCAACTGCTTCAACCTGCAGAAAGCCGTTTCTGCTTCTGTTGTCCATTGTAAAATATCTTGTGCTGCCATTGGTGTCTTATATATCAAGTCAGTCAGTGGAGCAGATTTCAAAGCATAATTTGGTATCCAGCTCCGACAAAAATTAGTTGTACCTAAGAAAGACATCATTTCCTTCTTGGTTGTTGGTTTAGGTGCTTGCAAAATTGCTGTTTTTCTTTCCTCATCTAGTATTCTACCTTCATTGGATATTACATATCCTAAGTATCTAACTTGTTTTCTCCGAAGTTGTAACTTACTTTTGTTTACTTTGTGTCCTTGTGTTGCTAAAAATTTCAATAATGCTACAGTATCCTCCCTGCACTGTTGCTGGGTGGGGGCTGCTAGCAAGATGCCATCTACGTAAAGCAGAATTTGACTACCTCCCGGTGGGGTAAACCCTGCCAGGTTGTTAGCCATTTCTTGTGCAAATATTGTTGGACTCTCACAATATCCCTGTGGTATTTGAGTATATGTATACCTTTTACCCTGAAATGTAAATGCAAACCAATATTGACTATCAGGATGTATAGGTATTGAAAAGAAAGCATTGCTAATATCTACCACAGAGAAATACTTCTGTTGCAGTTCTAAATCATTTAACAAAGTATGTGGGTCCGGCACCGTAGGTGCTCTAGGTATTACTGCATTATTTACAGCTTGTAAATCTTGTACCATCCGCCATTCCCCGTTTGCTTTTTTAGCAGGAAATAGGGGTGTATTACATGGTGAATAAGGAGATTCTACCAGTACTCCTTCTTTGAGTAATGCTGCTATTATAGGTTTAATTCCTATTTCTACATCCTTTCTCAAAAGGTATTGTCTTTTCTGTGGTCTAAAAGCTGACTTTGGGGTTATTGTAACTGGTCCTGCTGTTCGAATAAGTCCTACATCTGACTTGCCTGTTGACCAAAGGGTTGTTGGAATTTCACATAAGGCCTTTTCTTCTTCTTCTAATAAGAACGCTAATCAGCTGTCCTCGCTAGATTGCAAGTGTACAGCTGGATGTGTCTGTGTCAACCAGTTCAGTTTCTGTTTCTGTATCCCTTGTTCTGACAGTTCTAAATCAGTCTGTTTTTCCCATCCTGTTACTTTTTCTCCTAAGTCTGCCCATTTGACACTTTTGTTCTTTGTCAAGCTGACATGTGGTAACCGATTTGATCTATACAATGCAAGGAATTCTTGAGGTAACGAACAGCTAACTACACTGTTCCCCTCAGTATCCCAGTACAAAGTACGCAAAACCAATCTAGTTGCACGATTTCTAAACAATTCTTGCTCATACTCTCTATCAGGTCCTGGTATAGTACAGTAATATAGAGTACAGTGTAACAAATGCTGTTGATCAGTGTCAAGGGAGGGGGCTTTACTGATGGCTACATTCATCAGTTCCTCGGTTACTGCCCCTGGACCAGTTGTGACTAGGTCCTGGCTGTACCAGTAAAAAGTTTCACCCTCCGATCGCACCACAAAGGTATCCATTTGTCTCTGTGCCTCCATACCTTGTACAGTTGGAACTACTGCTATGCCAAATATCTGCATAAGGTCTCTGCCCAATAGGTTTACTGGACACTTTGCAGAAACAACAATTTTACTTATCTGGGTCATACCTGAAACAGGGTCAGTTATTGCTATATCACGGGAAAGTGGTTCCCTGTATAGCTGTCCATTTGCGGCTTTTACTAGTATATAATCAGGTGATTCTGAATGTTCTGGTAACTTGGAGGGGTGTATCAAAGTCCGTGACGCTCCTGAGTCACACAGGAATTTGACTTCCTTCCTCCACCAGAAGTGTAACTTCCGGTTTCAGTATCTGCTAAGTAGAGCTCTAAACTCAATAATGCTAAGTCCAAAATTTCACTTTCTTCATCCTCCATATCTACTTGCACTTCCTCTACTCCTTCTATCACATTTACATTTGTTTTTTGTTTATTAACTTTTCCTGATGATTTCTGACTTTCACATGATGTATCTTCACTATCATATAGTCAGTCCTCATCTCTCTTATCTTCTGTAATTACCTTTTTGTTTTGCCTACAATCCCTTGCTAGATGTCCCTTTTTCCCGCACTTGAAGCACTCACCTCTCTTTTTCATCTCTTCAAAATCTTCTGATCGTTTGTCAGACTGTTTGTTCCCCTGGGTATTTTTCTTGCCCTTTTTACCTGACTGCAATACAAATACTTCAGCTCCGTCTTCAGCAGTGAAGACTTGCGCCTTCTTTTTCTTTTTACTATTAAAATGTCTTTCAGCATGTCTAGCGTATTCAAGTAAGGCTTGTAGCCTCCCTGTTCGATGGTCTATCATATGCTTCGTAATGAAGCTACTAATAGGTGCAATGCAACCTTTCAAAAATGCATTTTTTAATTGTTGTTCATACGGGGAATCATTCGTTTGGTTCTCAGGAACCGACATACCGCTATGATTATTAAAACATTCTAATAATCTAGCATAATACCCATCTATTGTCTCATTTTCCTGTTGTATGCATTGATTAATGCAAGTCCAGTTTGCTCTAGGTTTCCATTTCTCAGAAATTCGGTCTGTCAGACCTTTCACTCTTTTGTCTAACTCTGCGTCACTATGTGGGAGTGGTCTAAACTCTGCATTACGAGGATTCCAGGTGCCACAAATCATGTGCCAATCTGGACCTATAATTTGTCTTACTACTTTTTCTACTTCTTCCCCATTCAAGTGGTAACTCAACCTCATGCCTTGTAAATCTTCTAAAAATTTCGTAAAATTAACTTTCGGATGGGGGATTCCCTCAGTAGCCTTCCGGATATCTTCCGGTGTCCATGGTCTATATACTAAGAGTGTTGGGTCCTGCCCTTCCTGTCCTGCCTGAGGATTTGGAACTTCTATAAGTGGGCAGATTTCTTCCTCATTCTCATCCTGTAGATTTCTCTCTATTTGGTATGATTCTGTGTCCCTATGTGTTTTTCGTGTTCGGGACTTAGTTTCAATAGGATCTCTAACAAATGGTTGTGGTCTTGCTGAAACTTCAGGATAATGCGGAGGCGGACCAGCCTGTCCACTCGCTTCATAACCTGAAAAGGGTAAGGGAAGGGGCAAGGGAGGAGGAGCTGTTGCTATTACCAAGTTATTATCCTCTTTGTCTAAAAATAATGTTTTTGCATTTTTCAGCTTTTGCTCTCTACGATTTGCTTCCTCAATCCACCTGTGTGCCTGAGGAATGCCTAATTGGCGTTGCTTTTTTGCCTGACCTCCCGCACCAGATTTAAGCTGTTTAAGGAGTTTAACTAGTGAAGTTTTATCTAGTTTACCATCAAATTCATATTTACTAACCCATTTCGTATAATACCTAACATTATCAGAACGTTGTAATTGCATGTATTTTGCGTCTTCGGTTAGAGGCGGATCTCGCGATGTTTTAGTGCACTGATTACCCATGTTAAAGAAAATGTTATGTAACCTTTTTTATCACGTGATATCAAGTTCTCAGTTCCTGTTCACAGTTTATCTAGAATAACTGCCTACCTTATTCTGTTACCCTGATCTATGACCAAATATACAGTACTTCCTTTTGTCCCTGATCTGTAAAACAAATCTTGACAACAATATACTGTAACCTAGTCCCTGATCTAAAACAGAAAAAAGGCAAATTCTTCCTACCTGAGCCTCCGGTATTGAGAAAGTCCAAGTTCCGCTTCTCGGCCACAGATCAGAAAGTGGCCAGCCACTTTACACGACAATTCAGTCGGAGGTCTTTTCACTCAAGAAGAACCATTTCGGTAACTTCTCCTGCGCAGTATTCGACCACTGATACGCTCTGATCTGCGGCTTACCAAGGGAATTCTGGATCGAAGGACCAAACTGTTAAATAAAATAAGATTTCAATACACAGGAGGTTCAGGATAAAAGTTTACTAGTGTACACCAGGAGGCAAAAAACGTACAAGTACAGAATTTTGTCTGATATGGAACAGGAAGCACACAATTTTATATAGGTTTAACATTTAAGCTATGCCCACCTTACTCAAATGATATGTCACAGGGCATCTACATCACTCTTAGCTTACAGTCTGTTATTCATAAAGCTGTTGATGCTGTATATTTAAAAAAAACTTTTCCTCTAGATACAATATGGCCTTGCTATCCAGCTGGTTAGACATAATGTCTTTCTGTAAAGTTACTTCTTCAAGGTTTTCATATCAGTTCGAATACAATAGCAGCTTCAGTCTTTTAATACACGTCTTTGTTCTCTGTTACACTTTCTCACACAGCTGCGTGCTATCTCAGTAACACATATACAAGGCCAAATCATTCCAACAGGAAAGAGCAGAAGATTTCATTATTTCACACATTTAATTTCCTGACCCAGCAGATAATCACTTGTGAAAAGCATAAACATTAAAACTTGCTAAGCTAGCATTCTGCCAGGGTCAAAGATCAGCTTTGCTTCAAGCCACACTGCAGTTTCAAAACTACTCACATTTACACATGAATTAATTCTTACTATTATATGATTAATAGAATAAAATGCATTATATACTACTTTGCTTTTAAAACTAGCATTTCTCATGTATTCAAATACACATTTTTCTAACACTAAACAATGATATATATTTGAGTTTCAAACTTTATATCCTTCAGAAAATGCATGCTAACACATATTCTGTTGTTCTGGTCACTTTCTAAGTTTATAAGAGGAGCCTTTAAAATCTATCCCTATTTTGAGCTGTTGTTACCCTATTATTTTAGGCTTTGTCCAAGTTTTCTTGTGCTAAGAGGTTCAGAGGTATGTTAGGAAGCACCAACAAGATGGTCATTAATGTAACTTTATAACTGTAAAAACACATCTGTAACCTGAGGAAATAACAAGTATTCTGTCAGATGAGTTTAGTAACAATTTTAAAAGGGCAAAAAGCATAACAGATACTATTTTGACTATAGATAGGGACTATGTCACCAGACATCTTGCAGGATATGATTATAATAGTGATAAACAAAATAAAAAGCACGTGTTCTGTAGATAATAATCCTACACAGGGCAAAAGATCACCTGACTAAATATTTATTGATTACCTTTACAGAAGTAGCATAGAGGTTAGGATTACTGACTTGCAAAATTCAGTGTCTCACAGTACTTGGTTCAACAGGTGAATTATCAGCTGAGGTGCTTTTGTGATTGACTCTGAACATCATCCCTGCATACCTCTCAGTCCTTTAGCACAAGAAATCTGGACAAAGCCTAAATAACATGGAGTGGGGACAAAGGCCCCAAAACAAAGCTACAGATTTTAAATATTTCTGTTAATTCATATTTTTGTGGCATCATCTTTGGAGAAGGTAAAATGCTGCTCAGTGCTTGGTTCATACCAACCTGGGACACATTCTGATAGCTCCATGATGTCTTTCTTCATATAATATAGGGAGGTACATCTCAGGTCATTTACACCACATGAACTATGACTGAGTCATACTGATACTTGTGGTCCAGTGACCTGAGTGCATGCATAATGTGGTGGATCCTAGCCCCTGATAAACAACTGACTGTAACTTTCTCCTTACACAGCCTGGTGAGAGGGACATTAGTGTATCTCACAATGACTATAATGTTGGATTTTGTGGTGGCTTGCCTTATGGGCTTAGAAGTAGAGGCTCCATGAGATGTGGCTTTACATATTGATGTGGGTGTTGTTTTGAAAGTGTGCATTCGGGGTTGCTGAGGGTGTTTGTTATGTGTACTTCATCTAGGAGATCTTTGGGGTTTAGGAAGGTTACATTAAAGGCCTCAACATATGTGGGTCTATGTGTTTCCTTTGCATTGTGTCTGATGGGTGCAGTATGTGCAGTACTGACAACATTATTGACATTAGGAGTGTTTTTATGTGAGAGATTTGCCTCCAGTGACATTTTGTAAATACATCTCTCACATACAATATCAGTTTGAGAATTAACTGATTGTCAGTAAATATGAGGCAATTTCTACATTGCTTCAGGATGCCCATATCCACCAAGCTGGTAACATAGATATCAATGGCAACAGACCATTTTTTACTGATTGGACAGCTAGAGTGAGAATATAAAGTAATGTCAGGAATATCTGGTTTGTAACTCTGGGGGCATTGCTTGTCACTGCAAACTAGTTGTCCTGTGTGTAGCTAGGTATTGCTGAAATTTCAATGGTGCTTTTACAGGAAAAATGCTATCTCAAGGCATCTGTGGCTATACAGGGCACTGCCAAACTCTTGAGGGGAAACTAATAAGTAGATCCTGATGATTTATGGATAAAGTATTTAAGCAGATATTCTAAAGTTAGAAGCAAATCAAGCAGTACTTACTGAAAAGAAAAAATTAGAATGATGAAAAGAGAGGCGTCATCTGAATGGCTACTGCCTGGCTACTACTAGAGCTTGTCTCACCACAGTTTCACTCTGCTGGGATACAATGCTCCTTTGCTTCTTCTCTCACCAGAAGCAAAACAGTGGCACCAATCCTGAAATGAGAAGCAGGCCACAGCCTGTTTGGTGACCCACAGTCTTGTCCCAGATGATGTAAGGGTCTGTAGTCTTATTGTAGCATTTTCCTGGTAGATGCCTTGAACAGCAAACAGACCAATCAGGAAGGTCAAACACAGACACACTTCCCAATCAGAAAGAGTCAGGAATCTATGCACTTTGCTCATTTTCTCACCAGGAGCAAAACATAAGCACAAATTCCAAACTGACGCCTATGAAACACTTATTAGGCTTTCTAGTGATTGACAGTCCCCAGGAAACAATGTTTTTATGCTCCTTCTCTCATCAGGGCAAAACAGAAGAACTAATCCCAAGATAACGATTGAGAGGCAGAATGGTGACTCTCCAGTAATTGGTGGTCTTAGAGTAGATGTTGCAGATTTTAAAGGTAAGATGGAAAAACTAGTTAATATCCTAAGAGATGCAGCATGCACTAAGCAGTAAGATATGAAAGAGGGGGTAACTTAAGCTTTAACTAAGTGGACAGCCACTAATTTTAAAATAGCAAGATTGGAAGGGGTGGACACTTTGTATTCTGGTTCTATGGAATACAGTGGGATGGCAAATACATTTAAAGAGTTGAAGGACAGTGATTTCATAAAAGGATAATGTTGTACTTATAATAGCCAATGAAATAGGAGAGGAAATGAGATATGTGGTCAAATTAATATAAGGGGCAGGGAACTAGAAAGACAGTTGAGTTTAAAAACAAAGCAGTAGGGCAGAGGGTGGAAACTTAACTTCTGTGTGACTCATAAGAGACACAGCTGTGGTCTCTTTCGTAGTTTAACTGTGCAGTCAAAATCAGATTACAATTAAAACACAGTATAAAGAAAAGGCATTACAATATACAAAATAGAAGGTGACAATAAAGTAACACAAAATGCAAGAAAGCAAAAACTAACCTTTCCCTCACAGCATGTTGTGGCAGAGTCTGGGTGATCTTTTCTAATAATGCTTAGTTACAAACTTAGAAAGTTGCTAGAATGACCGAATTTGTGTTAGCATGCACTTTCTGAAGGATTTGAAGTTTGAAACTCAAATGTCTAATTGTTTAGTGACTTTAATCCACAGGGATATGACAGAAAACCACAAATTAGGCTCTAGAGTCATCTAAGAGCACTCATCTATTTAGGGGAAAGTCATACACCCTGTCACCAAAACAAGCATCCAAACTCCTATTAAAACAGTCCATCCACTTAAGTGACTACTCTGTACAGACAGACTGTTCCAAAAATGGGTCATCTTGACAGTAAAAAACAAATGTCTAACACTATGTTTATCTGTTTTGGTAAAAAAATTAAAATTGTATTTAAGAGTTTTTGAACTATTATTAACTTCAATATCAAATACGATTTGGAAACTAGTATCATGAAATGTATTGAAAGCAAGTAGATGCTTTCCATATAAATAACTAACTAATAGAAAACAAATTCAGATGTTTACACCTGGAAGAATAAAATAAATGCTTCAAGGAGACTATCTTTTTTGTAAATCTCCTTTGAACCCTTTCTAGGCAATCTAGGTTTGCCTGTGTACATGTACAAAATGTAATACTATATTCAATAATGGGAAGTAGATATTTTTTAAATAATTCCAATAGTTAAGAATTAATTTCTTGTGGTGAGATTTTTCAACAAAAAAAAAACATATATTTAATAGCTTTGACAAAAATGTCTTCAGCATGTACTTTAAAGGACAAATTAAAAGAGACAAATACCCAAATCACGATAAGAATTTACTACCTGAAATTCAATAGATGCTAAATAGCGCACCTTTGAATCTTATTAGAAAAATATATTACTTTACATTTGTCCATACAAAATGTAAGACCTACATCAAGTGCCTAGTTGTTCAAACATGAGAGGTAGTTGTTAAGCTGATCAAAATCACATCTATTTTGAGTTACAATCATCTGATATTTAGATATCCAGAATTTATCATTCTTTGGTATGGTAGCAAATACTATGATAAATCCACAATATAGAACTGAGTTACACCCGATTTAACAAATGAGTAGTTGGAGTAAATATTATTTATCATAACTCTTTGTTTCCTGTAATGCAATCAGGACATTATCAATTTGATTATATAACATTTAATATTGGATTTTAAGAGGCACACCCTGATTAGGTAGGCTATCAAAAGCCTTAGCCAAATCTAGAAAAATGATTACTGCTGTTTAACCCATATCTAATGCCACAGTAACCTGATCGTAAAACCCTATTACGTTGCTCTGAGTAGATTTACATCTAATAAACCCATATTGATCCAAGTCTCTAATATCCATATTGGTACTAGTCTTATTCATTAACTCAGACATCTTTCCAATGGTTTCCCTTCAAAGAAGTTAAATTAATAGCCTTACAGTTTTTTATCATTTGTATCTCTATTTTTATAAACAGGGATACCACATGAAAGTTTGTAAGAGTTAGGAATGTATCCATTAACCAAAAATTTATTCAATATTTCATATAAAATAAATGATAAAACTTCCCTCATTTTGACTAATAAATGACCTGGAATTAAGTTAGGATCCATAAAGGCAGATCTCTTAATTTTGTTTAATGCTCAAATAATTACCAACTCAGGAATTGTTGGACATACCCCAGATACAAGATTGAATGAGTTACATTCATCTGAATCTCCATTTGAATTGAATTTTAAAAAGTAGTGACTAAATTCACTAACAATGATATTCTCATCATAAGTTATCCTGTTTCCTAGTTTGATAGAATTAATTAATTAAGCAGCTTTATTCTATACAAACACATCACTATTGAGGTTTATTGACTATGACTCTTATATACAAACTAACTACTATGATTATACATGCTCACTCTCTGGCTGCTTCTACAAAATGGAACTAGGGATTGCACGTGTCTGGAATTTATATGTGCATGTACAGCCTTGCTTGCTTCTTAAAGACATAGTACACACACGTTACCTCTGATCTACATCTTCCCTATTTGAGAAACAGATCATGCAATTTGTTATGAGATTATTTAGCATGCAGAAATCACAGATAATCTAACGACATACATTATACAATACTAAGTACACACACACACACACATATACATACACACACACCCATATATATATATATATATATATATATATACACACACACATACATATACAGTCGAGTCCATGTTGCTGTGTATTTCACACTAGGCTTAGAAACTTGTCCATATTGTATGACATAAAATTGGAAATCAAATTTAGCAACTGGGACAGTCTCTGCAAAATCGTTGAATGTTTGAATTACTTTCTGGAACAGAATTAGACTTTTGAACATTTTCTGGTCTGGAAACAATGTCTGACTCATTTTTTGACTTAGAGTTTGGATCACAGATACAATGTTGAGTTTGCAATTATGATGATTCTGGTACAGGAAAAAGATGTCTGCAATTTCTCCGCTTACCAAATCGGATCTCTGCTTGGCACAGATACCTGTAATCTGTCCTGCTCAATCAAAATCTTTCATTGTCTGAATTTGTACCATCTCTCCTTCCCTAAATGAATGAAGCAATCTGCTTGATCTGTAGTAACTAGATTTCTGGATATGATACTTCTTCAACAATTGAGCCTTGATGGTTTTATTGTTCTTAGAGTTAGGTGGCAACAAACTTGATGAAATAGGTAGCATAGTTCTAGTTTGTCTGGAAAGTAGTCTTAGAGCAGGTGAGCCATGAATATCACAAGGTATGTTTCTGAGATTAGGTAAATTCAAGAATACATCGATATTGTCATGCTTTGACTTTTCAAGTAATTGCTTTGCACTCTGTACTGATCATTCAGTTAGACCATTGGATTGAGGATATTCAGAACTACTAGTGACATGTATGAAGTCCAATTCTCTTACAAATTTCTGAAACAACTGGCTAGTAAATAGAGTACCATTGTCAGAATAAAGTTTGTGTGGACTACCATGAATTGAAAAATGATGTTTCAACTTAGCACTAACAGCTGTTGAGGTTAAATTTGGTAGCAGATCAATCTCAAATCAATTTGAATAAGAGTCTGCCAAAATCAAGTAGTGTTGATTGTTCCACTCAAAGATATCAGTTGGTACAGTAGACCAAGGTAATCAAGGTATTGGATTTAGCTGAAGCGGCTCTCTTTGCAAATGTGCTCTAGTACTAGTACATACTGAACAAGAAGAAAGAACTCTATCAACGTCTGGCTGACCATGATGCAAAATCTGAATATATTCTTGCTGTAAGGAAACAAGAACAACAATTTTAGGACCTTTGAAAATAATGCCATCTTCCATCAACAATTCATCTCTGTTAGAAAAATACGGTTGCTCCTCAGGTGATACACTAGATCGCTTTGATGGCCATCTGACACTTCTTCTTCTTCTTTCAGCTTTTCCCGGTTAGGGCACCACAGCGGATCATCTGTCCACTCATCTACATGTAATGATTAAGCTTTTGTGAAACTGGATCAGTCATAGTGTGATCTCTCAACTCATTAAGTCTAATTGTGGAAAAATTATGCACTGACATTACATCAAAGTCAAAAGTTTCAGCATCAAGCTGTTTTGTTGTATTTCTAGGCAATATGGATAAGGTATCAGCCAAACAGAGCAATTTACCTTTAGTGTAGACCATTTTGAAATTGTACTTTTGGAATTTGAGCATCATTCTTTGTAATCCCACTGGAGCAGAATGCATAGGACTCTTTAAAATGGTAACTAGAGGTTGATGATCAGTTTCAATCTGGATAGCTCGACCATAAATATAATTGTGAAACTTGGAACATGCGAAAACTATCGCAAAAGCTCTTTCTCAATTTGAGCATAATGCATCTCAGTTTGAGTAAGTATCCTAGATGCATAGGCTACTGGTCTGCCCTCTTGATGAATAACTGCCCCAAGACCAAAATTTGAAGCATCACAGGAAAGAACTGGTTTAATCACATCATAGTATCTTAACGTAGGTGGGGAGGCAATTTTCTGCTTAAGGTCAAACACCTTCTGATGAAGTTCCAACCATGACCATACAACATTTTTGCATGTTAGCTCTCTCAAAGGTGCTGTCAACTCACTGGTCTGGTATAAACTTGCCTAAATAGTTGACCATGCCCAGAAAATGCCCTAAACCTTGCACATTATCTGGTGCTGACATCTGTAAAATGGATGTTTGTTTGGCTGGTTCAGGTCTTAAGCCTGTACTTGTAAACAAATGACCTACTTACATAACTTCCAGAAGTCTGAATTTGCACTTCAGAAGATTGAGCTTCAAGATTACTTCATGTGCTCTGTCTAGAACTTTCTTGAGTTTCTGTCATGCTCTGCTTTACCATTGCCTCCAGGTAATAGATTGTCTACTATTATGGCACAAGGATAACCTGAAAAAATTTGTTCCATTGCATGCTGAAAGACATCACTTGCATAATTTATTCATAATGGCATCCTTAGGAATCTGTATCTGCCAAA
This sequence comes from Protopterus annectens, assembly GCF_019279795.1. Taxonomy (NCBI): domain Eukaryota; kingdom Metazoa; phylum Chordata; order Ceratodontiformes; family Protopteridae; genus Protopterus; species Protopterus annectens. The sequence continues at coordinate 1,682,258,198 of NC_056728.1, read as the reverse complement.
CAGAGTATGAAAAGTAGTTAGAAATGAGGATTTGTGATCAAGCATCACTTGCCAAAATGAACTCTTTGCATCCAAAACAGAAAATACAGTGGCATTTGGTATTAGAGCTGCAACTTCCTCTATTGTGCTCATTGGATGATATGGCCTTTTTAATGCATTGTTCAAATCTCTAGGATCAATGTATATTCTGATTTCATTTGAGCCTTTCTTATGAGCGGCTACCATGGATGACACACATTCAGCTGGTTCTGTGACTGGATAAATCACACCTTGCTGCACCATGTTATCCAACTGAGCTTTAACTTTATTTTGCATTGCTATTGGAATGCCTCTTACTGGTCTGACTACTGGAGTGATCTCAGGATCTATCTTCATAGAGTACACAACTGGGAAGTTTGCCCAATTTGTCATTGAAAACATCAGCATACATGAGAAAATGGCTTCAGAAAAAACCTTGAACTTGGAACTGCACTCACATGATGACTTTTTTTAGCAAAAGAAAGCAGATTCATTCTCAAACTATTTTTGAGACCTAGTAAAGATTGCACTGGTCATCAGACTATGTAAAATAATAAGTTGTAACAGTTCTCAGCCAAATAACATGAAAGTATTACTGAACCTTCGGCTTGAATTTCTTCACCTCCATACGCAACAAGTCTCGCATGTCTGGTTACATTGAGTTGTTCATTAATTCTCACTTTTGCAAAAGTGTCCGCTGATATAACATTACTACTTTGAGCTCTGTGGATTTTCCATTGATCTGAAACATACAAAATACTTCACTCCTTGTTAATAAGTTTACTGCATCAACTCTTTCTCCAAGTATTGCTCCACCATCCACATAGAAAGCCAACTGTTTCGGCTGTACTTTATCAACTTGCTTTTTTGTGCGACCTTTCTTTACAACCGAATGAGGCTTACTTGCTTTGCAAAACTTTTGGAAATGGTACCATTTTTTACACTTGTGGCATTGCTGACCATATGCTAAACACTTCTCTCTTTTAGACTCATGATTTGCACCACAATTGCGACAATTAACAAAGCTAGACTTGGATTTTGCTGACTTATGTTTGTGTTGCACCGAGCTGGCAGTGGAGCTTGCACTTTTTCTGGAACTTTCTGGAAAGCTTTGTACCTTCTTTGGAAACTCTGTGGCTGCCCCTTGCTTAGGCCTATTTCTGTTTGCCACATGTTGCATACTATCTATGTTTACTCTGGAGTTCACTGAAACCATGCTTTTGTCACTTGCAAGCCTAGTCGTATGTCTTTCGATCTGACAAATCTCTATTGCTTTGCTTGATGTCAAATCACTGTCACAAAGTAAAATCTTTCTCACTGCAGCACTAATAATACCACACACAAGTCTGTCCTTTATCAGCTCATCTTTCAAATCACTAAACCGATACGTTTTAGCTCTGTTTCTCAAGTCAGTTATATAAGCTGCACATGTTTCTCCTTGTTTCTGGTCTCTTATGTAAAACAAATGCCTGTCTAATGTAATGTTTATCTGGGGGTCACACATTTCTCTGAACTTACACTTCAAACACTCAGGGTCTTCCCTTGATTCAGCTTGCACAACAATATGGCAGTCTGCCCCTTCACCTTCATACACTGCTGATGCATATACAAATGAACGTTCTCTTTCTCTGGCCTCAGATCCTGCTAGATTTAGCAAAATGAATGCCTTGGTGCATGCCTTTTTCTCTACATAAGCTGCTTCTATGAAAATATCATACTCTGGTTCAAATATTCTTCAGTTCTCTGCAATATTCTGATCAAATACAAGTGGTTGAAGTTTTTGAAATCCATCTACATATTAGCACATACCAGAGAAGGGCTTGCAAATACACATGAACACACACACACACACACACACACACACACACACACACACACACACACACACACACACACACACACACACACACACACAGATGTGCATAAGTAATTGGCATAAACACAGTTTGTTCAAAGCTTTTGTTTTCTCTGTTTATACTTTCTCTCTTTAAACTTATCAAAATTGTGTGAATGAACAACCTCGTAGTAGTTTCAAATAATTGGACTTTGCGAATTAAACTTCTCAGGCTTCTCAATGCTTTATTGCACTTTGTGAAATAGTTTTTCAGATTTCTCAATGCTTTACTGTACTTTATGAAATAGTTTTTCAAATTTCTCAACACTATTATGCTTTGCGAAATAGCTTTTTAGATTTCTTGATGCTTTACTGTGCTTTGCGAAATAGCTTTTTAGATTTCTCAATTCTTTACTATGCTTTCTGAAATAACCTTTTTGGGCTATCAGTGCTTTACAAAACTTTGCATAATAGCTTTTCATACTTTTCGATGCTTTGTGGAGTTTTACAGAATAATTTTTCGGACTTTTCTATACCTTATAAAATCTTTGGTAAAGGCAGAAATGCTAAAGCCATTTATCATCACTCGCTATGCTTGCAGAATTGGTAATGGCAGAAATGCTACAATAATTGCTTGGAACTTTATCGATAAAGGCAGGAATGCTGCAGTCATAAGGCATTCAAAGTCAAAGTCATCACTTTAGGAAACATTCGAGAGCTTTACAATGCAACTGAGTAATTCACGAGCACTGTAATACTCTTGTAATCTTTTGTAAGGAACACCTTTTATCAATGCACAACACATATTAAGCAACTGTACAATGAGAATAAATCAGACTTCTGTTGCCCAAATTCAATATCTCTTGAAGTATTTGCACTTTGCAAATGACTACATGCAATACACTGAAATATCCCGAAAATGGTGGTACCTTGCCGGGAAACTTTACAGTACAAGAAGCACTCTGTAATGGCGGCATTTTGCGAATAGACACACCTAGCACAAGAATTTTTCTTCAAATAACCATGCTTTGACTGGATTACATGAAATAGTTGCACTTTGCACACAGTGAACTCTGAAATAGATGCATAGTAATAAGCGCACACTGTATGCACTTTTACACACTCTGTGATACTTCAAATAACTGTAATTATGCCTTTGTTACAATACAAAGTCATTGTTATGCCCAAACACAGCACTTTGCCCAAACACAAGCAGTCACCTTGCTTTATTTTTGCTTATTGCACCCTTTTCTCTTTTCTTGTATTCTTTTTGCTTGTTTAAGCCCTTTGTATGCCCAACGTAATTTTTCTTATGCTTGTTTTACTGTAAACATGCCCAATTCTGCCTTAAACACACTCATTCTGCCTTAAACATGCTTGTTTTACCTTAAACATGTTTGTTTTGTACTTTAAAGTCAATCATCCTGTCAAATCCTTTTATCTTAAACATTGTTCTTTGTTAACAAACTTTTTTGTACTTTCCGCTTGGGTTTGAGCCCTTGTAATGCCCTTTCTTGCCTCTTTTTACATTGAGTAAATAATTTGTATTATTTTTCATTACCTTTGATTCTTTCTGGTTGTGTTTATACTGTTTTCTCTTGGTTTCACCACCGCTCTTGTCTTTACATCTCATAACTCCAAATGTTCTTCTCTTTTCCAGCCCAGTTCTGACACCGTGTCGCTTTCTTGTTGGTACACAAATAAGCAAGTCTTCATGGGTTCTGTTTAAGCAGTTTTATTCTATACAAACACATCACTATAGAGGTTTATTGACTATGACTTAAGTTACATATATACAAACATAACTACTGCAATCATGCATGCTCACTGTCTGGCTGCTTCTACAAAATGGCACTAGGGATTGCACATGTCTGGAATTTATACATGCACACACAGCCTCGCATGCTTCTTAAAGACAGAGCACACAAACGTTACACTCTGATCTATAGTAATGTTGACCAAACAGCAAGAGTTTCAGGAATCGCCAGTGTTGTCACCAAATATATGCAGATACTCTCAAAACTTTAATATTTTGTAAAAGGACCAGCCACAATGAGATGTTTAAATATATTTAATAGTAAATGATAAAATAACATGAAAATACTAAATATCTATTTACAGTAAACACCAGAGTTTCAACCACAGGAAATATTAAAATAACACAGATGAATAGATTCACACAGTTACAGAAAAACAGTACTTAACTAATATCATTATATTTTGCTGACTAATCTAAAGAGAGAGTTAATATTTCCTGGTTCACTTACTCGAGCAAGGCAAGATGAAGTAGGTGAGGGATCCTTCTATGTCAGGTTCTAAGAAACAGACTGCCCAGTCTGACTGACAGGCTTCTCAATATAACATCTAAATATTATTTCTGGGATAGCTTACAGAATTACATCAAATCTGATCATCTGACTGTTTCCCACATTTTCATCAACACTAGAAGCTGCCAGGATTTTAGCACCTGTGTGTTACCACACACCGATACAGCTTTGCTCAGATCTGCTGCATCTCCTGGAAGTCATAAAACAAGTTCAAATCTCTACCCTTCCAGAGTAGCAATTATCTCCCCGCTAGAGACAATAAAGAAGGCTTCCTAATAATTGGTTTCTCCAGACATTTTGTCTTTGGCTGCAACCAGAACTGTAAGATACAGTCTTTATGGACTAATTTAATTTCAGTAATTTTCAAAGTTAGCTGGGACTGAGATTATGATTAACCTCTTCTCTTCCAGTATCCTCTGTTAAACATATACATTTAATTCAGTTACAATAATACAAGTACATTTCTTTTCTTTCCAGTAGAGCACTCTGTTGATAAATTTTTAACATAAGCAACTTTATAAATACATTTTCAACACAAGCATCTGTACAAAATCAGTTTGATATTCAAATAACATATAATTCTTTACTAAATTCCAGCTAGCTGTGCTGGCATATGTTACATATCCACTGCCCTACTTCTCCTGGCATAGCTGGCAGTACCTCCTATCATCACATCCATATTTCAAAAGTTTTACCTATTTTATTAAGTTTACTTCTGTTAACATCACTGGGAAAATTCATTACCACTCTGTGGACTCATTTTTTTTGTACATCTATATAGTCTATTAATTGATTTTGACCACTAAGGTGTCTTCTTAAAAAGGTTTACTAGTATCAGTAACTTACATAAAACAAGAACCTAATATGTTTCAAGCCAGTAATAGCCATACTCAAAACTAGAATTTGATAATGATATAAAGGTTGCCCAATTCAACTAATTTATTGGGTCATGAAAACAATTAAAGTCTATATTTTTGAAAGTATTCTTAGCCTTATTTCATAGACCTTGAGTAGCAGATAATAGTGTGAAAGCGAACATATTGTGATCAGATCCACCAAGAGGAGAAACAGCTTCTACTGGACAAATAATATTAGGAACATTAACTGCAATAATATCTATTATATTTGAACCTCTCACTATAGGTAACCAGTTGAGTCAACCAATAAAAAAATGTCAAGAAATTCTCTTTCATAAATAGAGTTAGAGAATAGTGGCAACTATTCAATATTTGGGTAACTAAAGTGATCAAGGAGAATAATATTAAGATTTTTTTTCACAACACAGTTATCCAAATTATTTTAAAAAATCCAGTGAACTTCACTAGACATATTCAGAGCTCTGTAGCTCAAAACAACCACAGATGGAACAGTATAAGGTTTAACAGATAACTAGACAGAAATGTTTCAAACTCAGCCTTAAAACTTAATTTGATAGAATAGAATTATGAACTCATAATGTTGCACATTCTCCATGAAAAATAGGTCTAAGGTATTTATATTTAGTAAAAACATTAAGCAGGAAGCTTAAAGAATTCCAGGATTCAGTAATAACTACAATATGATATTTATTGAAGAGATTAAGACCAAGTAGTTCATTAAACTTATTGCCTAAATGTATAGCATTACAGAAAAAAAACACTTTACTCCATTATTAGATACAATTCCCAATGGAGAATATCTGTCTGCTTGTACTCCTTCCTAAAAAAATTATGAAGACTTCATAAATTTTAACATCAACATATGATGCCCCATAGTCATTCAAGTGCAATAAATCTCTTAACAATATTCTGTTATCCTGGGTACAGTCTTCCCAAGAGGTTATCATCTTGATATTATAAACTAAATTCAGCTAACATTGCCAGGTATTATAAACATAAACTTTAGTAGACAAGTAATCAGACCAAGAAAGTGATGGAATAATTTCAGTAAATATGCAAGTAATATTATGAATCTCTAAAAATTCCAAGATTATAAGTAATGCATTTCTCATATTGTTAAGGGGGTACTTTTCAAATCATTTGTAGCATGAATGACCATAACCCCATATTTTGGTTTGACAAAACATAATTTAGATAAAAAATGAGGGATATCAATTAATTTCCATCCTGAAAATACCAAAATTGTCAAAATGTTCTTAACTAATTTATTCATATGTTTAATTAATGTTTGCAGCATAGAATTACTTAACACTAATTTGTGCTCATTTATATCAAAGTTTGATAGGCCATCACCTGCTAATTCAGTCTTTTGATTTTTACCAGGTAAATATTTTACCTCTACTTTGATGATTTCTTCCTGGAACTGAGTGATACTAAACTGATCTGATTCAGTGGGTTTCAGTGGTGGTAATAATGCTATTATTCAAGCCCAATGCTAAGTGTTGGGAATCTGTAACTGAGTCAGAGTTAGTCAAAGAATCAATAATGACACTCTTCTTTACTTCAGAAAAATGAGCTGCAACAACTGGACAAATGACAAACTTGTCATACACCTTACTATTAGCTTTCTTCCTAACAGTAACTTTATCCAAAAGTACATTTTGATCACTTACTGAATTAACTATTTTAGTCAAAGATTTTTCAGAAAGTTGAGCATTACACTATCTCGAACAATTCGGATTTTCAAAGGTCACCTATGGGTAAAGACTAAATGGGCTTTGATTAACTTCAGGTGAAGTAATAGCAGTCTTAGTGCTAGCAGGGGAATTAACTCCCAGAACAGCAAAGAAGTTGCATCACACTATTAAGTTAATATCATTTACTGTCAAGTTTTTGAACTTCTTGTTATCTCTCTGTCTAGAGAGTACATTTTTCCTTTTCCTGTTGGTATTGTTTGTCACTGACTAAGCCTTTCAGATTCACTGCTTAATTTCTTCACAGTACAGCCAGGTAATTTCAGACTAGAGGAGTCAGACAAAACAGTCATAAAGTTATGTAAATCATCAGACCAATCACTGAAATAGTCAGAAATAGATGCAAATGCCTTTCCCATATAGCAGGAACATACTAAAGGATAACTAACGTTTTTTACAAGTAACCGATAACTAATATTTTTACAACTAACCAGAGATAATAAATCATTCAAAAAAATAACAGAACATATATTGCTAAATAGATTTTCTGAATAAACACCACAACACAAAGACAGATTCAGTTAAAAATTTTGATTTAACAATGTCTTCTAAGTCATACAAGTTAAGAGAGTCTGTGTTACTCAATAGACAGACTAATAACTAAAACAAAATTATAAGAAGTCTCTCTAAGCAACTATAAAACAGTGAATCAGCTAATAATAATGTGTATTACAGTTGTACTAAACGTGCATTCCACTAACTATTTTAATAAATCTAAACCAACGCATTCAGTCTTTAAGAAAAAACAACTTCCCACTGACATTCATACACTCAGTCATTAAATAATGCAAATATGTGAAAAGCCTGTCTTTGCATTGCTGTGAAGAAGCTGGAAAGTGAATGAGAGCTCTACTCATGTCTACTTGTGAAGAGTTCCCTTTTAAGTAATCAAAGGGAAGTCAAGTACACACTCTTACCTTTAATCCTGCCAGAAAATCATACACAAAAATAAAATAAGAAGTTTGTTCCCACATCTTTAGAAAGATGAGAGAGAATACACAGAACAATAAAAGGGTAGAATAAAATGAGCCAGAGAAGCTAGAAAGTTAATGGGCACTCTACTGAATTGTATGAGGAACAGACCAAAAATATGAGACAAAAATCTGGACATTCTGTGAAAATCGGAACAGTTGAGAGTTATGCATCATTTTGTCTTTGCTAGTTTTCAGCTAGTGCATTCATTGCATCCTACATACCAAAGATGTGATATAGGTGACTTGACAATCTTCCAAATATTCCGTAGCTATAGATAATGTGTTTGTGTGTGTGTGTGTGTGTGTGTGTGTGTGTGTGTGTGTGTGCGTGCGTGCGTGCGTGTGTGCGTGTGTGTGTGTGTGTGTGTGTGTGTGTGTGTGTGTGTGTGCTCCATATACATAAGTCTAACTCATTACCCACTCGATAGGCCTAAATCTAATATGCGACATCAACAAAACCTGCTGGAGAGACAGGTTTGTCTCCCAGAGACTACCAGGTCTCTGGAATAGACTCCCCATAGTGTGTGTGTGTGTGTGTGTGTGTGTGTGTGTGTGTGTGTGTGTGTGTATGTGCATCCTGTGATGGATTGGTGCCCTATCCTGAATTAGTTTCTCTTCTTTATAACCACTACATATCGAGATATGCCCTGGCTACCCTGTAACCCAAAATTGGGCTAAGTGGGAAATCTGAATGAATGAATGAATGAATGAATGAATGAATGAATGAATGAATGAATGAATGAATGAAGTTCCAGATAAACCAAAACGTTGCTGAGAAATGTTAGTAATCCCAGTATATGAAGGAGGTGTACCTCACTGCATGACAACTGTGGTCCTATAAACTTCACCCGGATACTATGCAAAGCAAAAGGAACAATTATGGAGCTAACTCAAAGGTGTACTGATGGTTTGCTCCTCACTGGCTTTCTCCAAGGTGGTTTTATTAATCATATCTACCAAATCTAGTATCACTTTTCTAGGAAGTTATAGCTGCACTGGATGAAAGCCATTGAATACAAATAGACTGCCCAGGCTTGCATTTGACACTACACCACACAAAGTCATACCTCTCGATTTTATTTCTCAAGAATTCTGGACAAAGCCAAAAATAATGGGGGAACAAAGACCCAAAATCATGGACACGTATAAAATATTACCCTAATTCACTTTAAAAAACAGTAGAACAAAAGGCTTTGTATCAACAAACATGTTTTAAATGATTACAAGTATGAAACTCTCATGTCTGGCATTGATTGATTGCACTCATCTGTGATTAACCAGAAAATCAAAACAATTATGAGAATGGAACAAAAAATATAGGGCAAAACAAAGACATTCCGCAAAATCAGGGACAGTTGAGAAGTATGCACAAAGGTATCAGTGGCTCAAACAGTGTTCAATACAATTCACTATGATTGTGTCAAGGCCTTCTGTCAAACCCCGTTGAATTAATCACTGATGTTCTGTAGACCTCTTTACTGTTTTTGCTGATCTCAGGGCAATGAAGAAATTCTAGATTACTAATGGTGTAGAAAACTGAATCCAATCACATCGCATAGAAGCAGTAATGCTGTAAGAAGAATTCAAGAAAACACAACTGTGGCACGATAACAGTAACCTTTCTTTATATATTACACAATGCAGCAGTCAGTTTTGGAACCGTAACAATATAAAGCTATATCAAAGTTTTCTGAGTATAAGGAAAATAAGAATTGTGACCAATACTGCAAAAGCCCTGTTCCTTAAACAGAAACATGAAAGAAACTGACTGACCTAGTCTGTTTTGGAAAGAAATAAAATGCTTAAGGAATATTATATAATTCTCCAACTACTAAAAATAAGTCAGTAACACTGAATGACTCCACCTTTGCTAATGACCATGCTCATTTTCTGCAGTCCGCTATAATTGACATAACTAAAACCTTTTCAACAACTTACTTCCCCACCAATGAAGAGCAAAAACCTTCATCCATCCATCCTTTGATTTTTTACAATGTAGACTTTTAGGCAGCAACCTTTCAAGTCTCTGAAATTTCAGTAAAACAGACGAGGTCTCTACCACTCAAAACTTAATAATTCAGGATCCAAATCAGTCAAACTTCTTCTACCTTCTGAAGGCTTATAGCTGGAAAAACCCAATAAACCCCTTAATCATATCTTTGACTTCTTCCTTTTCTCAGGTGCTGTCCCACCAACATTTAAAAAAGCAGTTATAATGCCACTTCCTAATGTTACTTCTCCTAATGGGTTGAAGGATTATAGATCTATTTCTAACCTGTGCCTTATTAACAAAATATTTGAAAAACTCATACAAACAGCTACTTAACAACTGTAACAATTATGGCCTGTTATGTGAGGCACAGCATGGCTTTCACAATGCATTCAGTACACACCTTTCAACTGTTCAGATTTTCACAGAATGTCCAGATTTATGCTTCATGTTTTTGGACTGTTCCTTATAAAATTTTATTTTTCTTGCTAACCTTTGACAAATCATTGAGGACTGAAGTCATACAATATTGACAGACATTTGAGTTTTAGACTTCATACCCTTCAGAAAATTCATACTAATGGAAAACCTGTTATCCTATCAATTTTTTATTTTTGTAAGAGAAATATTTAAAAATTGTCCCTGTTTTTGAACCTTTGTTCCCCCATTATTTATGGATATGTCCAGATTTCTTGCTCTAGTGCATTAAGAGGCATGCTTCAGTACTTTTATTGCCCTGGTAATGGCCACTGATAGCATTTATTGCTACCCGAATAAGGTACTCATTACTGCCGGTCTCTTTGTTGACATGACAAGGGCTTTTGAAACAGTCAACCATAGCCTTCTTCTCAATAAACTCAAATTACTCCGATTTGGAGATAACATTATTTGGAGTTTTACAACTATCTGGATGAAAGAATCTTTCCAAATCCGTAGTAACATCTCATCATCTACTGCTGGTACACTTACACCTATACAGCAAGGTTCTGCATTAGGTTCTGTACACTTCTTCCTCTTAGGATCATATGATCATAGGAATTTACTAGGCTAATGTCCCTAGGGTTCTTACAAGCCTAGCCAAGAGATTATCCCCAAAAAAGAAATCTCAGTCAGCACCTGTTGCCTCTGTCAATGAGGGACATAGGTGGAACCCCTGGGATAAATTTGTGGTTTCCCATCCACTCATCAAGGTTGCGTTTGAAGAGGGTCAGCGAGGTATTCTGTTTGACATGTCTGGGGAGTCTATTCCAGAGACCTGGCAGCCTCTGGGAGACAAACCTGTCTCTCCAGCAGGTTTTGTTGATGTCGTATATTAGATTTAGGCCTATCGAGTAGGTAATGAGTGAGGAGTTAGACTTACATATATGGAACATCTCTAGTAGGGCAGGGTCTGATATTGCCTTGTAGGTGAGACACAGGTCACCTCTGATCAATCTGTATGATACTGAGTAGAGTGATAATATTTTCAGCCTATCCACATAGGACAGGTGTTGGAGGCCATGGATTCTCTTTGTGAGGTATTTCTGTGGCCTTTCCAGTTGGTGCAGGTGCTGGGAGAAGTAAATACCAAATGGGGCGTTATACTCAATTATAGGTCTAATGAGGGAGGAGTACATAGAGGTAATAACCTCCTTTTGTCTGGATGCAGTCTCCTTACTTATGAGATGAACCAAGTAAAAGCCTTTTCTGACCACAGACGCCACATGGTGGCCGAATGTGAGATTGTTGTCAACCTGAATACCCAGGTCTCTCAAAACAGGTTGAGTGCTTAGGGGGTTGCCATTGATGTGGTAATCAGCAGGGGCCATGTTTTTGCTGAATGGTATGATAACACATTTTTTGCATTTAACTTAAGACCATGACTTTGGCACCAGTTATTTGTAGCTATGAGACCCTCTTGCAGTATGTTAACATAATTTGGGGAGTCAATGACAGCACCCAACTTACAGTCATCTGCAAATTTGGTCAGCCACAGGCCCTTTGTCTTTGCCCGGACCTCTGAGAAGTAGAGGCCAAACAATAGGGGTCCCAGGATAGATCCCTGGGGAATACCACCACCAGGTCTGCTGTCAAAGGTGGTGGCTCCCATTTTGACCCTGTGGGTCCTGTCTGTCAGCCAGTTGGCCACCCATCTGATGAGATAGGGATTAAAACTAAGTTGTGTTAGCTTTTTGATGATGCCCGAATGGAGGATTGTGTCAAAGGCCTTGGCCAGGTCAAGGTAAGCTATATGTGCTGACTTTCCCTCTTCCAGGGCCTTGGTGACAGTCTCAAAAGAAGTCAACTAGGTTCAATAGGCAAGATCTGCCCCTGACCTGACCTGGGTGGGATCAAGTGTTTGGAGACTGCCTATGTCCTTGTTTATGAGACCCATAATAATATGCTCCATGGCATACTTGTCAAGCTAATGGGGAGATGGTTTCCCAGCCCAGTAGTGGCACCTGCAAGGGGATGACAATGGCGGTTCTCCACTCTGCTGGAATGAAGCCTGTAATTAGGCTGTGGTTAAACAGGGTGCTCAGTGGTGAAGCTAGTTTTAGCTGGAGATGGTGGAAAATACAGCCTGGGATACTATCAGGTCCCATGAAAGCTGTATTCTTTGCCTTGGATAGGGCCTTTAATACTTGATCTACGGAGATGTGAGGTGGGGACACGTATCGGGAATGTCGACTGGGCCATTGGGGGGGCAATAGGTTCAGTGCAAACTTCACTCCCTTATCAGCTAGCAAGTTGGCTAAGTCAACAGGATCAGTGTAAGTGGTACCATTAAGTACTAATTTGGAAGAAACTTGGACTTTGCCATGGAGGTTCCTAACATAAGTGAATAATGACTTGTGGTTTCTCTTTGTTTCAGAGGCTAGTTTTGACTCATAATTGTCTTTGGAGATTTTCACTAGTGATTTAATTTGCTTGTTGAGGCAGAGGAGGGAGTTCTTCTGATTTGGAATTTGTTCCTTTTTTACCCTTGGACAACAGTTTCTTCCTTTTGTTGTAAAGCCTGTTGATAGAGGATATCCACTAGACAGGTTTGTGTTTCCTTCAGGAGCAGGTTTTAGTTCTGTTGGGTATGGCTGAGTCCATGCAGTTGTACAGGTGCTTGTATACTGCACTGGCTTACTGTTCAGTAAAGTTGTCTACATCCTCTGAGGGGGGGCAGTGGTATGAAGCTGCAGATAGCCTTCCTTAGGAGGCTGTAGTCAGCTTTTGAGAAGTTTTTTAGCCTGGTTATGGCTGAAGAGGGGTGGGGTCTTTGTAAATTATCTTCCCGTAGAACTACCTAATCTTAAATTAATAATGTACACATATGACATGCTACACCTGCTATCTAGTACAAGCCACTCTGACCTGAAAATCAAGTTACGGGACAACTTTACTCAGTTTTGTACCTGGTCTATATCTAACAAGCCACTCAGTAACCCTAAAAAAACTAATGTCAAGATCTTTGCCACGGACAATAAATTACTCACTATCCTTGCTATTCTCTTAAAAGACCTTAATTGGAATATGATGCTTAATGTCAATGAAAAGAGGTACCCAGACTCCACTCTTTCCTGTGCTACACATATCGCCTGTCACCCACAACTCATAAGGCCGTTGTCAAAAATATTTTAATACCCAACACAGACTACTTTTCTTGGTATATGCATTCAGCCCACAATACTCAGCATGCAGACTGCTGAGAATAAAATCTGCAGATTCATTCTATTAGCAGACCCCCAGATGCACTATTGCAATTTGCTAAAAATTCCAAATGGTTCTCAGTACCTCATAGAACTACTTTTTTTCTAAGTACCCCCTCCTTTTAAGAGTAAAACTACCTTTACAAGACAGCCCTTATGAACTCAGGAGTATACAGGGCAGCAGTTTCTTTCTGGTATACCCTCCATTTAAAACCGCTGTAGATGAGAGAGCCTTCTGAAGATTGGGATCTGTTACCTGGAATCTCCTGCTTAATTACATCAAAAACCTAGAAAGAATTAAAAGCTTCAGATGTTAATTAAATTAATTAAAGAACATCTCTTTACAGTATCTACCTGCAACTGCTACCACAAAAATGATTAGGTAACTTATTTCATATAATAGATAACAGAACAGATTTAAGAAACTTTCATCATCATTATAATGTGGCATTTTATACATGTATATTTCATATGTACATAGGGGGTTCCCATTCAGAAGCCTGAAACATCATAAGCCTGAAAATCAAAATCCTGAAACCAAAAGCCTGAAAATTCAGAATCCTGAAAACTCAAAATCCTGAAAGCCCAAAATCCTGAAAGACCAAAATCCTGAAACTCAAAATCCTGAAAACACAAATAATGCTAATATGTCACTATAAAGACACTAATATCTACCAACTGACCCTGACCCTAACCCTAACCCTAAGGTCCGTCACTATCGCACACTCACCTGACCCGCGCCCTAACCCTAACTCTCTTAAACCGCCTCTAACCCCAATATTTGTCACTATTGCATACATGCCTAACCTGCGCCCTAACCCTAACTCACTTAAACCGCCCCTAACCCTAAAATAAAACCAACCGCACACTTACCTGACCCCAACGCCTGACCTAACACCACAGGGCTAACAATAGCAAAGCCACAATGACATCAGTATGTCTATTTTGTGTTTTCAGGATTTTGAGTTTCAGGATTTTGGTCTTTCAGGATTTTGGGCTTTCAGGATTTTGAGTTTTCAGGATTCTGAATTTTCATGCTTTTGGTTTCAGGATTTTGATTTTCAGGCTTATGATGTTTCAGGCTTCTGAATGGGAACCACATAGGGATATATGTTTATGTATTATATATATATGATTCCACTGTATTTTATGCATATCTTGGCTTGTATTTTGTTTTTTTGTTTTTTTACTTTGTTCTGCCATTGCACTCTAGCTGGATCTTCTAAATCATACCATATCTGCACTGAATTTTATTATGATTATTATTATTATGTACTGCCTTTTATCCTTTACTAATTCTGTATATGATGTTGCTGATTAGTAAGATCCTAATTTATTTTCTGCTCTTTGAGCTCAGGTCATGGCTGAAAAGGGTCATTAGACCTGGCCCATACAGTAATAAGTACAATAAATATATAAGGATGTTAATCACGTGGGACAATACCAAGCATGTTTCTTGAAAATCAGCATAGCTAAGGGTGTGGCCGATGGGGCTGCTGTAGTCCAGGCACCAACTTGCAAGGGGGAATTTGAATGCTCAGATTCTGAAATTAAATTTCAATATGCATCCCATTCTCAAATTTCCCTCACTGTGTAACATCACACACAACTCTGCCTTCCTCTATACACTGAACATCAAGACTGAAGTGGGCAGATCAGTATGCCTGTAAAAATCAGAGACACTTTATGTAGTACTGCAGCTGCAGAGAATCAACAAGTACAACTAATTACTACTGCAGCTTGCACCTTTCATTCAGTGCACTAAGTTATTTCAAAGCTGCAGTTCTTTACTGATCACTGGCTCAACGCAAGTCATGTGACTGTTCTGTTTCAAGAACTGCTATGAAAAAAATATGTCACAAATAGGAGGAAGTAAGTAAGAGTTATTACTGCAAGTTGTGCTCTTTCAACAAGTTGTAACTTGTTGAATACTGAGTTCTGTCAAGTGATCTACTATTCAAAGGAAACTGTACCTACAAATATAGAGTAGCATTCATAGTCTAGGGTTTTGCACTTGTGTAGCAGTTTTCCACGAAGAGTGATGCTATTCCTGCATGCAAACACAGTAAGCATAGTTTATTTGTGCGAAATAAAAATGCAGAGGCATTTTGATGAACACACCTACTTATGGCAAAACTGTAAAGTAGTTGAAGTGAATCACTAAGTATACTTGAAGGACTACATGAAAGCCTTAAAGTTCGTATAACTTTGTACACACTTGGATGTTATGGAAGAAAGTGGCTATGTGCAGTCACACTTGACTTAAGGCAAGCAGCAAACAGCACAGCTTTTATTATGAATATTTAAAAAAATGTAGATATTTAAAATGTTTTATATAGGGGTATCCTTATTTGGACACCCTGATGTTTTTTAAAAGAATGAAAAGGGGGAGATAGCAAAGATTGAAAAAAGGAAGACATAACAACGAGGGGAACAAAGAAGGAAGATGAAGACGGTTGTGTTGGATGAGGTGTGACAGAAGGGGTACTGTGTTTTTGTTGGGGGTTAGACCCACCTATTTTCAATTTTTTTATTATATATGAGGGTAGTTTGGGTGGGAAGTAGGTATGAGGGTGTAAGAAAGAGGAAAAGGGAAGGAAGGAGATGAAGGGGAGTTTGGCCCAAGAAACGTCCCCACTCCAAAAGGCTTCAAACATTTCTCCCACCAGATGGTGTTGCAGTGGCAGACCCCAATGTTGAGGGGGTGGGGGCCTGTGGTGGAATGCTGGTCGGCACCAACTGGAGCAGCAAGTCTTCTACTCACTATACAGAAGCCTCAATTGGCTGAAGATGTCTGCCTATGACCTGCTCCACAATGTCCACAACCAAGTCCTGAGGCCCCAGTTTAGTGAGGCTTGCCAGGCTGTCTTGTGCTATGGTGCCTACAGGACCAGTGCCACAGCCTGAGCCTATGAGGATGCCCCTGGAAAAGCAGAGGGTAAACATTCCCTAACATAGGTGGCATGCAGCTGGGCTGCTGCTTTGGAATTTGGATCTGTAAAAAATGAAAAGGGATGCGAGAGAAAGCAAATTAACATGGACAAAGAAATGCATAATTAAAATAAGAAAAAGAAAGGGAGGGAGAGACAAAAAACAATAGATTCACACTATGTTAGACAATTAATTTACTGTTATCGTCAATTTTATTTGTATTAAATCTTTACTAAACTAAAACGAAATTTATGGGAAGTATTTATGCATACATGGAAAGAATGAGTATATTGCTATCAAATCTTGGTGGGGTTTACATTTGAAATCTTCTGATAGTAAAGAAAGACTAATACATTTGACATTTCTGCTAGATCTGGATTTGGTTGCAATACTGTACTGAAAGCGTTTTAGTCCTTCTATTACCATTTTTTAGAAATACTCTTGCAGTTACACATAGTAATGAAATCAGTTAAAAAAACAGAATACTGCATTTATTATTTGATATTTCTTTTTGATTTTGTTGAAATACTTTACTGAAAGTACTTTAGGCCTTCTATTACCATTCTTTACCTATCAGTTAAGACAGAAAACAACATTTATTCATTTATTCATACTTACCAGCAACTTCAACCATTCTTTTCATTCACTGATGTTTTTGTCCATGATTATAATATTTTTTTTCTGTAGCTAAATAGAAAAGACATAAAATATTGTTGATTATCTGACTCTCACCTTTTTTACTTAACACTTCTGATATGATTACTAGAATTCTGCAAGGCATTTCAGTTGCTGTAGTACTCACTTAGTATAACTGTTTATTTATTTAAACATTTATTCACATTTAAACTGTAGGACTTTATCTTTCTTCAAATTGTTACTTTTGTGTGTGTGTGTGTGTGTGTGCGTGCGTGCGTGCGTGCGTGTGTGTGTGTGTGTGTGTGTGTGTGTGTGTGTGTGTGTGTGTGTGTGTGTGTGTTATGGAAAGGGGTGTTGCCTGCAGTCTTGCCATACACTTTCAGTCTAGGTTCTACTTTAGAGTGTTATGGTTTGCATAGCTAACTTGCAACTTAATGTAACAGTCTGTGAATTTCTTTCAAATAGAAGGAAAAGCTGTACACACATTAAAGTGTAGCAATTGAAAAGGAAGTTTTTACTTCCTTTCAATTCATCCTTCATTAAAGAAAACATCTTTACTATTTCATATGAATGCATTACATATGTTTCCGAACAATAACGTGTGTTTGATAATTTTCTGCCTAAAAATTGTAAGCATATCAGGGAATTGTTTAAAACTGTATATAGAAGTAATACAAATGGTCATGTACTGGTCATTCACTTGACAGTGCAACCTCCATTCCATCCCTTAACATCCACTCTGACTAGGGTTTGGTGCCAGAATGAGTTCAGTCACGTTGCATGTGCAGTTAATATTGTGGAATAAAAGACTGTCATACAATTTTCATACTAATAAATATTTTCTGGCCTACACAAAGTCCTTCATTTATAAAAATGGTCTGCATGTAGTTTAACTAAGGTAATACCTACTGTAAATGAAATTATTTGGCAATGCAATTTTTTGTCTGTGTATAAATACATAAATTTTTATGCATGAAAAAATAATTGGAAGTGTACTCGTGCAGATGTATGTCTGTATTTTACACACACACACACACACACACACACACACACACACACACACACACACACTATATATATATATATATATATATATATATATATATATATATATATATATATATATGGGTTACCATTACTACATTGACAGCCCATTCCATTGAAACTGACTTCACCGACACGGCAGATCATCGACAACTGAAGAGCTGACATTTTCCACATGGTAAGTAACTGGCCATCAACCTTCAAAAACCACCAGCAAAACAAAGCCAACAATGTTGGAGGGGCTACGCCCCCCCACACCCCTTTAATAATTATTCCATCTCTGAGAATGCACTGCCGCAGGGGTAAAGGAAAAGTTCAAGTTGATGGTCAAATGGTTACTTACCATGTGAAAAGCGTCGGCTCTTCATTTGTTGATCTCCCATGTCAGTGAAGTCGGTTTTGATGGAATGGGCTGTCAATGTAGTAATGGTAACCCATATATATATATATATATATATATATATATATATATATATTTACTCAGATATAAAATATATATGCTAGATATACACTGTATTTATACACAACATTATGTCATCACATAAACATTCCATATTTGTATACGATGCAATTCAATGTTCAGATTTTTTTTTTATGTTTTTGTTTTACATTATCATAATAAGATTATATATACATATTTGCAGTTACACATATTTCTTCTACCAAATACCTTTAAATATGCAACCTTCTTACAGACTAAAAAAAATAAAAAAATATTTACTAAAGAACTCTGCCCTTCTCACTGAAACCTGATCAACACACTCAGTCAGTTGGTCAGGCCAATGGTTCTGTAAGTCAATGTACCTGTGTCTGTACTTAATCCCAGAGTGGGTGATGCCTATCAGGGATGATAGGGCCTCACCCCACTCCTGCCAGATGTCTATTACTTTTCCACTCAGACCCACTAAAGCATGCCTGTATTTTATCCATGTATGAATCACTCAGAATGGAAAGTGTAATCTTGGTATCCTTGCCAGACCAGCTTAGAGTGCATCCTTATGTTTTAACAGGAGATGCCATCATTCAATCTGCCAGTACCAGAATGAGTAAAATATGAGAAGTGCTGTAGTTCACAGGTTTAGAGACATTCTCTCTAAGATTTGACATCCCCATAACCAAACCCAGTTATCCAGCAAGGTCATTTGACATGGTACTGTTATTATTGGCAAGTCTGGTTTAATCAAAAATACTTTGCCACCTACGTTTTCTAAAGGAGTGCATCACACTTCAGTTATATGGTGGATAAAAATCATTAATGAAATCCTCAGTTTTTATCTCACTTTCAACTGCTACTGCTGGTATACATCATTTTTGCTACCTTTTTAGATTATTATACCTATGGAATTATGTATTCGCCATGCAGTACAGCACTGGTAATAATGCTTTTTTGGTGTGGGGGCTTTTTGCAGAAAAAATACTCCTGGGTGTGTAAAGTATCAACTTTTATTTCATTTTAAGTGCTTTGAGGTGACAAGGTATGCCAAGTGTTATTAGATCAGCAATGATTATGTTTTGTTGTGCAAATTCACATGCATATAACTCCATTTTGACTTTTATAAAAAGGTCATGTTAGAGAATAAATTAGGTTCTCAGTTAATTTCCACTGCATAATGGGGATTGCAGGGGACTGCTGTGGATTCTGCTGCTATCCCCAGTGTGTTCACTTGAACCCAAGGCTATACTCATGACTAGCTGAGATCTAGTTACACAGATAACTTACCTTACATATTCATGTATTATTGTAGTTCATAGAGATAAGCATAAAATAGTCTAATTTGCACAGAAAATGCATAAATGGCCCTGAAATTATGTGTATAAGTTTAGCATTGCCATATTAACTTGCGATTACTCATGTTAGGTGGCAAATAGCTTAGGAAACTACAGACTTTATAAAGCAAGCAAAAGTAATAGAAATATTGCAAATTAATATGAAACAGTCAAAATGGTATTGGATTGCTGAGTTTACTTAAAATAAATGTTTGCTTTACTGATATGATGGGTATATTACAATGCCTAAGTGAATACTGTAAAGCTGTCATTTGTAAATGGAAATTCATTACAGCAGCAGTGGAAATGCATAGTGAGCACTAAGAAAGATGTTTAGAGTCACTTAGTGATTGCACACACATGGTTGAAGTGCAGCAAATTAATTGGGAACTGCTGACATGGCAAGGATGTTTTGTTGGCTCAACATGCATGTGTCTTTACTGGGAGATTTCTGAGTCCCAGTGCTGAATAAAATGACAATAGTTTGAACTCAAGGAAGTGGTAGTGGCTAGGGGAATTTTGTATCTGTTAACAAACTGCTTGCCTTATGATTATGAATGTAGTCCTGATAGTGCAAATATTATTTCAGCAAAACTTTACTTGCTGGACTGAGACTCAGCATGTGTATGTAATTATGTGGCTTGTGTCACATACCTTTTTTTTCTGAAGATGGCAGGCTTGCTTTCATTGTTGTGTTGTTTGTATATGACTGTGGCATATTTTTATATGCAGTAATGATGCAAAACTAAGGATCAAGGCAGAGAAAGGACAACATTAGCCAATGAAGTGGGTTTGGCATAATGGTTAAAATCTTTATCTTATAAACACAAGATAAAATTTTGATTCTGACCTGAGGTTATTAGTTAGGTTTAAAATGGCACTTCAGGACAGTAAACCTAACATTCACTAATGAACATATAAATGTATGAAGAACCACGTCCTCACAACAGACTGTTGGACATATGGCAAATATCTTTTTTTGGGAAAGTGAGGCCTAAACAAGTTGAGAGGGCAAAGGCCTGGAATTAAGTTGATACGGACAATCAAGCACTTGGTGGAAAGAACTGCACATTAACACAGGGCAAGAGGAGGGCAAATGATATGGTAGAATGTGCTAGAGCCAAGGTGAGGCAGAATGCAAACATATTTTTTGGGAAAGGGGGTCCTAAACAAGCTGAGAGGGCAAAGGCACAAAATGAAGTTGATATGGACAATAAAGCACGTGGTGGAAAGAACTGCACATTAGCACAGGGCAAGAGGAGGGCAATGGTATGGTAGAATGTGCTAGAGCCAAGGTGAGGTGGAATGCAATTGCCCATAACAGTACTGGGGTGGGGGGCTCCAACACTTATCCCTTTAACATCAGATAAGAAATACCTTATTTCCAGTCATCAGAATGATTGTGACACAGAAGATGATGGCACTGGAATAATCAGACATGGTGTAGACACTGGTTATTATCAATAACTGCAGCAGCAACACTTGTCTACTCAGGAAGATTAGTTTAAAAACAGTGAAATATATTTATATAGAGAACTAAATGATGACATGGAATGATTACATTATACTATTAACAGGTGAATTCTCACTTCTGCACACAGTGACAATGAAGGCAGTGTACATGGTGAGGGTCCCCCACACCTCCTTAGTCAGCATAGTGTATGTTACTTTTTTATTGACAATGTTTTCAAATCATTGTTTACAGGGTCAGGAGTGAAAACAAACAGTTCCACTATATCAATATATTTAGAGGATATCAGCAGTAGAATGTCTTTTGAAGGTTATGATGACGGCGATAACATAGATATATTTTTGAGGAAGCCTAAGGAAAGTGGCTCACAGTCCCCAGGTTTAATGTCAGGATTTCACACTCTACAATATGTTAGTAACTTAGCAGGAAGTGACAGTGCATCACAAAGTCAAGCACCTGCTGACATTACACTCATGCTTGTACAGGAAGAAAACCTATGCACCTCTACACCAGTATTTCCAAACCCAGATGAACACTTTCAGGATGATGGCAATCATTAAAAGGTAACAGTGTTCACAGTAACACCTTTATAAAGGGGCACCAGGCACATGAATTTATCACAGCTACCCCAGAATACATGTAAAGCATTGGATACCTAGCAACAAATGTGCAGTGACACTGTTACAGCTCCGAGCACTGCCACAGAGAGTCAGCTGGAAATGGTCAGAGTCATCCAAGTTTATGTGAGGATTTCCAGCACTACCTCAAAATGGTAGAGATTAGGGATAATGCCACGATCACACTGATGCACATTTTGGTGGCACACCAAGCATCCATGGCCTCCTCCATTCATACACTAGCTAGGACTTACCATACACAAGTAGGAGCAGGCTTGGAAAGGGAAGAGGACAGAGTTGTGTCTGGACATGTGGGGACAGATCGCACGACACTACAAGTGCTTCTCAAAAAAGTACTGTAATTAGTAGGGGGTAACAAGCACAGCAGATGTTATGCAGCCCACATCAGCATTCATCTACACCTTGTAGAACCTCTCATTTGAAGTCCCAGTTGTGGTCCCACACCACTGTCTGATCAGTATCTACAAGATCTCCTGCATCAAGCAGATCACAACAATGGACCAACTCACCATCCAGCTCTTATGACAGCCCCTCTTCAAAATCACTTGCACTATCACCTAGCCTATCTTTAGGAGATGTGTATGACACATTTGACATTAACCTACTGTGGCTCAAGTGTGACACTTCTATCACTTACAATTTGGTCTTCACATACACATCAATGTTTAACTTGAAGGGGGATGAGTTATTTAATAAAGTAAAAAAGGGGGAACTTAGGACACTTTTCAGCTGTATGCATTTCATTCCTCTAATAGTACTGCTTAAAACCTCATGTAATTTTGGAAGGAAAACAGTATGTCATAACATAAAATTGCAGTGATTAGCACCATTAATGCTCTTTGCATTTTCATTGTTACAGCCTGCAATTACCTACAACTTAAAAGTAGCAATAAAATGATTAGTGTCATGATCCATGGCTACGGTGGATACCCAGCATCACCTGAAAAAAAGGGAGAGAAAAAAGAGGGCGGAGACACAGTAAAGAATAAGTGGTTTAGTATTCAGCAATACATGTTACCATGAATAGTTACTTAAATAAAAAAGAAAATAAAGATGACCACTGCCATCCTATCATGGAGGAAAAGGCGGTAGAGTCAACTACTGTGCCAGATATCAGAACTGTGTGCACTGCCAGGATTTTGGCCAGAGATGTTGGTGATACACCCCCATGCAACACACAGTACTTGACAACTAACAGAATGGTAGCCCTTCCTATTGCGGTACTTCTCCCCCTGTGGACCAGATGGGGATCTAATTGCAATCTATCACACTGAGCACCTCACAAAAAATGTGCCACCCCCATATAAAAGACAAACACAGTCCTGGCTTAGTAGTGAGGTAGCACTGGTATGTACTGATCCACATGTGCCAAGAGTACATCCAGGAACTGTAGGATTATCCTCGAGGCAGAAGCCTGTGAGATACCCAACATGTCCCTTGTCTGTCTCTAGAAGGTCCCTGTGGCAAGTGTAGTGAGGGTTATACATATCTTTGTATTCACAGGAATAGAAAGGCCATGCATCCCCCAGTGCCACTGTAGGGCCATACATATTTACTAAGACCCATACAATATCCCTATCCACTCCAAACCTATCAATTACCTCCTCATTGTCAGATTATAGTGTGCAATTCACTATCTATATCTCTGATTTTTTGGCAGCAACCACAGCTGGTTGCAAGCCGTTTTGGCTGCAGCTCACATCAGGAAATAACAAGACTAGCAGCAAGTGACAGCATCATCACGGACTGCAAGTAGATAGACTAGGTGCAACTCTGTCTTTTACAATGAATCTGTGCATAGTGTAGAAATGCATGAAACATGACTGTCAATCTCAAATAGACAGAAGAAGGCCTCATTAGGATATGCACATCATTTTTCATTTGCATCTCATTATGACTTCATTTGCTTATCCGCAGCCATTGCACTTTAGTGTAAGTGGCCTCCATGAATTGCACCTCTGCTGTGCTTTTTCACAAACAGCAAGGAGAGCCTTTAAGCATTCATTTAATTACTATTAATACCACCCACAGTCTTCCTAATTTCTCTAAGTGTACAGTTCCCAAATATTTTTACATTCATTGTCTGTACTACAACATCAGAGTACATGTAAGTACTTTTTTCATCTTTACTGAATGTTTCTTCTCTTTACTTCATGGTTTTGTAACCATGCAGTCAGTATATACAAGTAAAGGAGAAGTGGGGATGACTGTCCACTTGCAAAAAATGCTATTTTAGGAATGTCACCTGCACGTTCAGTAGGTAAGCTTTTGCAGTTAGTTGACTGTGTGCTAACCTCTCATAAAGAATCCATACTAGGCAAGCAGTAATTTTTTTATGGATATACTGACTTCTAGGTCTACACATTTCATAACCAGTCTCACTTTTGTTCACAGCGGCTGCTTGAGAGTATTATGTTTACCAAAAAAGAAGTAATGTGCTCACAATAATTTTCCATCTGTGTTCTCCATTTTCATTCTTCCCCAACTTATGGGTTTGGATCTGATCTCTCAGATCTGACTTGGCCATTGCAAAAGCTTGTGGCAACCAGAAACCTCTCTAGCTATTCCCTTACCCGCAATGCACCAACCCCAAGCACCTCAGATCTTGTTTGCTAATAACATCAGAAAGACATATTGCAGTTACAGATAGAGGAGACTATATCTGGAGCTATGTACCAAGGAAGTGGCATACTTATACTTAAAAACACTCGCTCTTCCAGGAGTTTTGAGGGCAGGGGGTTGGTGGAAGGGGAGTTGAGGAAGAATGAAAATGGACAACAGCTGGAACATTATGGTGAGTACATAACTTCTTCATCTGATGTTAATTTTCATTCTGTCCTCAACTTATGGGACAGAGTCCCGAGCTACCTAAATCCCCAGGTGGACTCAAGGAAGGATATTCATGAGCACCACTGAACCAAATGATGCTCTGCCTCTGGAGACCATAACCAATTTGTAATGAGTAGCAAAAGTATGGGAGTAGCCCAAGTTGCTGCAGCACAAATCTCGTCCATGGAAGCTCTAGACTGGAAGACTGGTGAAGTAGCCATGGCTCTAGTGGAATGAGCTTGTAATGGTTTCGATAAGGTAATTCACAATTTGTTGTATATATAAGAAATACAAACCATCAGGCATCTGGCTAGAGTAATTTTTGCAACAGATTTTCCTAGTTTTATGTCAGAAAAAGAGAAAAATAACTGGTCAATCTTCGTGATATTTTTTTGTTTTGTGCAAGTAAAAACATAATTGCCTGTGAACATCCAATAAATGTAAAATATATTCACCTTTGTTAGAGAATCTGGGGAAGAATTCCTGCAAATTAATAGACTGATTAATATTTGTCTCGGAAAAAACTTTAGGGAGAAAGGTAGCATTAGTTCATAAAGTGTGAAAGATCAGGTAAGGTGCTTTCGAAGACAAAGCCTGAATCTCTGAAATTCTTCTGGCAGAAGTAATAGCTACTAGAAAAATAGTTTCCCAGGAAAGATACTTGAGGTCACAGTTAGCTGCAGGTTCAAAGGGGGTTGCGTAAATTGCTGCAGTACCAGATTAAAGTCCCATGGGGTAGAGTAGGGTCCCTAAAGGGAGGTCTGAAAAGAACAGTACCTTGCAAAAAGGTTCTGCATAGCCTATGAGAGGCAACAGAAGCACCTTCAAATCCTGTATGAAAATTTGATATTGCTGCTAGCTGGGCTCTCACTGTGGAGGAGCTAGCTTCTTCTTTAAAAGGTAAGGCTAAAAATTCAAGGATACTAAAGGAGCTGAAAAGGGATCAACCTTATTTTGGCGGGCTGAGTAAGCAAATCTTTTCCATTTACTGGATTAGAGTTTTCGTGTAAATGGTTTATGGGAAGATAAAAGTATCTGATGGACTGAAGAGGAGAGGTTGTTTGGCTACTAATGGAATTGGAGAAGACAGGCTGTCAGCCTGAAGTTTGATATGTCTGGATGAATCATGCATGTCGGGTGCAATAGGAGGTCTGGATTTGGATCCAGAATCTACAGTAGGTGGAGTAAGTGAGGCCAAAGGAAGGGGAACCAAATCTGTCAAGGCCACAAAGGTGCAATCAGGATAACTTTGCTCTTCAATGTGGCAGCTTTCAGCAGGAATTTGGAAATTACTGGGATTGGTGGGTAGGGATAAAACAGGCCGGGGGCCAATTGTGAAGTAGTGCATCCCTTGGTGACTCTTCCTACAAGGGGAATCAGGGCAAAGTAGCTGCTGCATCTGTTATTTAGGGGAGAAGTGAAAAGATTGCAGCAAGGTGGCCCCACTGATGAGAATTCATTTTCAGCACATTCTTGTTAAGAGACCATTCATGAGGTAGAAGAATGCACCTGCTCAACTTGTCTGCTATCACTTTGGATTTCCCTGGAATATGCATTGTTATGAGAAAGTGGTTGGATGAGATCGCCCATTGCCACACTCTGAGTTCTTCTTGACACAAGGGATAAGATCTGGTCCCTCTCTGTTTGTTGGTGTACCAAACTCCTGACATGTTGTCCCTTTGAACTGCAATCATCCCGGAGGTGAGAGCTTCTTGAAAAACCTGCAATGCTAAAAGCACTGCTCTCATCTCAAGGACATTGATATGCACATTGGCCTCTTTGGGGTACCAAGTGCCTTGGACTGTTTTCCCCAGGTAATGCCGCCCACCACCCTAACTGGGAAGTGTCTGTGGTCACCATGGTCTTGGGCTGAGGGGGAATAAATTGACAGCCTTGTAGGAATTTCTCTGATTGAATTCACCATCTGAGATCTCTCTTGCAAATCTGAGTAATACATATCAGGGTTGACATAAGGTGATAAAGCATCGACCATTGTGCTGCTAGCATCCACTGTAGAATTCTCTTGTGAAATCTGGCTAAAGGTACAAGAGTTGTTGCCACTGCCATTGATCCTAGAACCTGAATTATTAAGCGGACTGGAACCTTGATACTGTAGATTATTTTCCTGACGTGTTCTTAAGCTCTGAACTCTTAGAGAAAGCTCTCTGGTACAGGAATATATAACCCTTGATTGTCTCCAGAGGGGGACAATTGGGCCTCCTTTCAGGAGTGCTGGAAAGGTCTATCAAAAAGGGATCTCTGTTTTTCAGGTCACCTTTGCCGCAAGGGCAGCATCTAACATTGGAGTTCCCACTATACCCCTGGGGGAACCTCCTCCATGTGTATCCTGGAAAGGACCCTGAAACTTCTCAAACCACATTTTTCCAGTACCTCTTTGATTCCTGGAGAAGGATCTTTGAGGTGTGAGAAAACATACACCCACGGCAGACAGGGTCTTTCCTTTTCACACCTGGATAAAGTGTCCTTAACTTTGCGGCCAAACAAAGATGTTCCATCAAAAGCAGCATTGATGAACGAAGACTTGAAGGGTGCTGCAAAATCACATAAGTGCATCCACATGGGTCTCCTTAAGGAAACACTGGAACCTGCTGCCCTTGATGTTCCTTCAGCTGCATGCGAAATTATCCACATGAAGGAACTGGATATTGATGTAGGGTAGCCAACTGAGAGGTAACAGATGCCTGTAGCTCATCAGAAATGGATCCTGAAAGGGTATCAGATAGTTCCTCAATTAAGTCTCTCAGTAATCCTGGTGAAATGTGCCAAATAGTTCAGAGACCTTAAGGTGAAGGTCGCTGAAGCATAGACATGTTTCTCAAACCTATCCATTGCCCAAGGCTCCTTGTTCAGTGGATGGACAGTAGAACATTCGTTGGAGAGTTCCTTTTTTGTGTCCACCGCCATGACCATGTCATCTACAGGCATATTTTTTATCCAAAACTGCTTGTCTTCTGGTGCTGTCAAAATTTTGTCCAGTCTCCATGGATTGGCTCAATGGCATCCAGAGCCTTTCATGCCCACCAAGAGATCAAATCTATGAGGTCATCAGCAGGAGGCAGACAGGCTGGTACAGAATGCCTCCAGGAATACAGACTCTTCAGATGAAGGGCTGCTGGACGTCCAGCCACCTATCTGTTTCAGGATTTCAAGGATGTCTCCAAACTGGACATCTTCAGGAGGTGACCATGGGGACCCTTCACCTTCATCAAAGTCTGTATCTTCTGTGACTGACTCCTTGGGGAGTCTAAGTGCTTCTTCTGGCACATACACTTCCTAGGGATCTCCTCAGTGGGATGCTGTACGGAGGTATCAGAAGAGGTGGGAACACCATGCTGGGAAACCTGGGGTTTCAGTACCACCTGTCCCTGTGGAGAGGATAGATGAGTCTCCAGATGAAAAGATGGCAAGCCTACAGACTAATGATCCAAGGAGAAGGGAACTGTCTTTGTCATGGAAGCAGAAAAGGCTTTCTCCATGGCCTGTATGGCAGACTCCTCCCCAAGAAAAGACAAGGACCCCAGCAACCCTTTGGACCATTGTCCCCTCCTGTTCCAAGGGGACCTCACCTAAGGCTGAAGTTGGAGCTGAACTAACCCATGCCAAGGTCTTGACATGCAGAGATGGGTCTGAAAACTTTGGAGTTGATTGTGATGCCCTGGACCTGACAGGTTAGCCTTGGCTCTCAGAGCTCTCCGGATCTGATGGAACCGAAGAGCTCAGAGTGAGCTTTGGATCTGAGGATAAAGCAATTCTCAGATCTAATGCTGATGAACCTGAAAGGCTCAGACCCAAAAACTCCAAGACTGAGAGGGGAGTTGGAGGATGAACTTGCAAAGTGGGTGTAGTAGAAAGTCGAATCTCCTGACCCAGAGGGGTAGAAGCCAACAGGATACTAGACATGCTCTGCGTTGAGAGAATCTTTCTCACTAACCTTGGCACACCTTCTTCTGTAAGGCTCCTGGAAGAGTGAGTGGAAACTATTGATGGGGATTTTGGTTTCTCTAAAAAAGGGAAGGGACCCTGTAGGGGATTGGGTCCACTGATGGAGAGTATCTGGTTCTTGGGAGACAGGGAATGCTGGTTGTTGAGTCTGATGCTTTCTGTGTCAGATATGAAGCACTCTGATCTGATGTATCTTTAGCCATTTTTGGTTTTAGATCCAATAGTGAGGTCGAATCTGAGGAGTCTTTCTCAATTTAGGATCCAAAGTTGGAGTTGGATCAGATGACTTAAGCTTTTTCTTCTTAGAATCCGAGGAAGTTGTTGTCTCAGATAAAGGTCTCTTCTTAGACTTGTCTGAACATTTAGAAGATGCCGAAGAAGTACTTGAGGAGGGGGAAACTCCAGATAATACCTCACTAAAGGAAGAGGGAAGTAATCTCTTGAGAATCAACTTGTTCTTACATTCAACCAGAGCTCTTGGGTTGAAAGCACAACATATCAAACAGTTTTTATGCAGCTGGGGTAGACTCAAATAGTGCACAATAAGTGTGTGGGCATCCAAAAATGGAATTTTGTGTCCATACTTTTCACATTTCTTAAACCCAGCTGGGCCTTTATCTTTATCAGCCATAGTGAAGAAATTTTATATTTTAAGATACACAACACTCTACAAAATTTTATACAAGAGTTTTTTTAGTAACCAGAAAGAATAGAGAAAGGAAGAAATACCAACAATGGTATTTAAGAACTACAGTAAATGTAAAATATTTGAGAAAAATATACTAATAAGAGTATATGGAGGAGTACAAAAGTATGAAAAAGCGGAGAGTAAGGGAGACTAGATATACAAAAGCAATAAAGAGTGTGAAGTAGAGTTATAAGAAATTAGAAGTCTAGATATTTACAATGAAAAATTAGAATGAAAGATTATAATTATTTGAAATAATAACACTTAGCTGCTTGAGAGAAGCTGGCACCATGTCTTTCACTTTCAAGTGGCAAATGAGATCTGAGGCAATTGGAGTTGGTGCATTATAGGTAAGGGAATAGCTCGAGTGGTTTCTGGTTGCAACAAGTTTTTGCAATGGCCAAGTTGGATCCAAGGGATCGGATCCGAACCCACAAGTATACCTCTCAGTTGTACAGATTTTTGCAGAATGTCCAGTTTTGCCTCATATTTTTGGTCTGTTTTTCATAAAATTGTGTTTTTCTGGCAAATGAGTGGCAAATCATTAAGACTGAAGTTAGAAAATAATGACAGACTTCATGCCCTTCAGAGAATTCACGCTAATGCAAAATCTGTTTGTTATTCTATCAACTTTCCAAGTTTGTAAGAAAAAAATTGTCCCTGTTTTTGAGCCTTTATCCACTTTTATTTGTGACTTTGTCCAGATTTATTGCTGTAAGAGGTTGAGAGGTATGCCAATATGTAGAGGGCAGAATAAAAATTAACAACATCAGATGATTAGTTAATATATTAAAGGACTGCTAAGAAGAGGAATCTTATCCTTGTGCTACCGTCTCTTATAAAGTATGTCACACAAATGTTTACATACCATTTTTACAAGACAGGCTGTCTAATAACAGCAGCATCAACTTTCAGATGCAGTCTTGAATACCCTGTGGTAAAATGACTTGCACAGAGTTTTATGTACTGGGAAATGCGCACCTCATAAAAAAGGTTTGTAACAGGTAGAAGTTTTTGTTTCATTTTTTTTTTTAGGACTGCCCTGATTTTCAACATATGCCTTGCAAAAACATAGGAAAATGGGAAACATCTTAATATTACAGCAGGTAAAAGATAAATCAATATTTATTCTAAATATTACATTATGGTGTTGCACTGTAATTGAAACATTAGCATGAAGAAAACATAAGAGAGTACAGTTCTGCATGCCTACATCCTAATTTGATAAGAATAAAAAAAAAAAATTCTCATTCACTGAGGATGTTTTCTGTCCTTCAAAATCTCTCATTTTCTAACAATATGCCTCATGTTAGCCAAAAGAACACTTGGCAGGCCTACTCTCAAAAGTCACATATTACAGAGTATGTTACTTACTTTTGTCATTGAAGCTCCCTGTAGTGCAAGATGGCAGGAAAAAGACTCCATAACACTCAAAGAAATTTCACTGCATTTGATTTCTCCACATACCTCCCAGCTGTCTAGATTTATGAAGAATGTCCAGACTTTTGCTTCATATTTTAGTCTGTTCCTCATAAAATATCTATTTTTTCTGTGAAATCATTGAGGAATGAAGTCTCAAAATGATGATAGACATCTGCATTTTAAATGTCGTATCCTTCAGAAAATGCATGTTAATGCAAAATCTGTCATTCTAGAAACGTTCTCAGTTTATAAGAGCAATATTAAAAATCTGCCCCTAATTTTGGACCACTGTTCCCCTATTATTTTAGTCTTTGTCGAGAATGCTTGCTTTAAGAGGCTAAGTGGTATGTTCGCCCATGATCTGAACTTTGTAAGTCTGTGTCAAGAGGTACTACGGCTGATGCACTCAAGCCCAGATCTCCAGGATGTAGCATAACAAATGCCTGGCATCTTTCCCCTGACTAGTGCTGTACCAGCAAATGTTAGAAATATTTAAGAAACTTATTACACTTCTTTCTTTATTTTTATCTTAATAATGCTTATGATGATGAAGCAGGGGAGAGATGGAGGAACTCTTCTTTATTTAAGAAGACAGTACAGCTGTGTAAGTAAACTTACCATAATAGTAGATGTTCACATGATCACTGTTGCAGTAGCCTTAACTATAAGGGTTATAACCTGTATAGGCTATAACAGCTGACCAGCTTCCAAAGCTTAAGGGCTTCTTTCATGTGCTCAGACCAGCTCAAGCAGAGCTGTAGAAACTTAATGGTCTGGGTGTGAAGACCTTCAGATCTGTCATGCGAACTGAAAGAGGGAGGCTAGAGCCCCAGAAGAGGACAATACTAAGTAAAAAAAAATCAAAGGCCACACCATTGCAACAAAAATCTCATAAAAATAAGGAGGGTGGAAGAAGGAAGAGGCTACGGCAGGAGTGATCAGTCGAACATCTGCTGTTATTGTAAGTTTACTTACATAACTGTACTTTGCTTATCATTAAGCTTACTGATGCAGTAGCCTCAGCTATAATTGTAAAATATCATAGCTTAAGAGGCCTGGAAGGAGGAATGAAGATGCTCCAGTAGCCCCTGCAGAAAGGTCCTAGCAAAGCTTGCCCTAGACTAGGAAAAGGGGCTTAGTTTGTTTACAGTGCTTTGTAAAAGTATGTACAGAGAACAAAGTTGCTAACCTGTAGAATACATCTAGAGTCCACCCCTTTCCAAAAAGCCATCAGTGAGGCCAAGGCCCTGATAGACTGTGCCTTGACCCTGCATGGAAATGCCTTGCTATGGTGGGAATAACAAACAGAGATAGCTTGGGACAACCATTTGGAAATAGCCTGCTTTGACACAGGTAGTCATTTTTCTCACCTTCATAAGAAATGATTAACTGATCAGCATTTCTGAAAGCTCTAGTTCTGTCAAGACAGTATCTGAGTTTTTGCGGTCATCCAAATAATGAAAATAAAACTTTCTTCCTCATTTTTTAGATTCTGAAAAAAATAGGGAGATGCATAGCCTGAATCAATGTAAATCTGGACACAACTTGAGAATAGGCTGACCCATAATGAGAACTTGCATCTCAAACAATCTTCTTGCAAAGTCAGAGCAATCAGCAAAACAGTTTTCCATGTGAAGAACCTTAAATCAGCCTGATGAGCTGGTTCAACTGGAGTAAGAGTTTTTTTTTTCAAAACAAAATAAATGCCCAAGGAGGAGCCACCTATTTTCTCGATGGATGGTTATGTAGAACCCTTTTCAAAACATTTTGACATAGGAATGCATTGGAAGGGGAATTCCACCAGTTCTGCAGTAATATGTCCTATGCTGACTGCCTCAAGGCCCTATCCCTGTATTCTGCTCCTACAGGCTTTTGAGGGGAGATCTATGCCTGGCATACAGGGCATTATCAGACCCCACTCTGATGGACCTCCTGCATATCCACAAAGCAAACAGTACCAGAATTACCCATTCTAAAGACTTAAACCTTGCCTGTGATATAAATAGGACCTGCTGGAGAGATAGGTATATATCCCAGAGACTACCCATTTATGGAACAGGCTCCCCATTAATGTGAAGCAGAGTTCCTCCCTAACCCAATTCAAGTGCAACTTGGACAATTGGATGGGAAACAGGAAACTCATCCCTGTTTTGGCACCTATGTCTCTAATGCAAACAGGTAACCTGTAAATGGTTCATCTCCCAGGCCCATGCTTACATTTATCAAGGGTGTCAAAACTTGTCAAAGAGTCAGAATACATGGCTAGGCTTAAAAAGGTCCTTGCAGTTGTTAGCCTAGTAAACACCTATGAACCTATTAACATGCTTGGGTCCCACCTAAAGGGTAGGACCCAAGCATGTGCAGAACTGGTGGCCAATGGCATCACACACACACTGACCCACAGAGATAGCAAACCTGCTAGCGGATAGGTTTGGTGAAAATTTCACTCCCTTATCCCCTCTTAACTTACAACAAACCCTCCTCCAAACTCCCCCGCCCCACCTTACATATCTGAACAGCAGGTCCTCAAAGCCCTGTCTAAGGCAAAGAACACAGCCTGTATGGGACCAGATAATATCCCAGGCTGTCTTCTAAACAGGCTAAAACATGAATTAGTATCACCACTAAGTACCCTTCTCAATTGTAACCTAACCACAGGGTTTGTTCCAGCAGAATGGCGAACAATTACAGTAATTCCCCTTCACAAAGGTGGCCTAACAACAGACTCGGGGAATTACAGACCCACAAGCCTGGCCAGCCTCATCTGTACGGCCATGGAACATATCATTATGGACCTCATAAATAAAGACATAGGTGAACTCCAAACCCTGGACCATACCCAATTCGGCTTCATGAAGGGTAAAGTCTACCTGTCAAATCTGGTGGATTTCTTTGAAAGTGTGACCAAGGCCATTGATGAGGGCAAATCTATGCAAACAGCATACTTCAACTTGGAAAAGGCTTTCAACACAATCCCACATTCAGGCATTACCGATAAACGTAGCAAACTGAATGTAAACCTCTTCATTGTAAGATGGGTTGCCAGCTGGCTACAAACAGGACACACACTCTCAAAGTGGGTGACTCCACATCAACCAGCAGGCTTGTTATCAGTGGGGTGCCACAGGGGTCAGTGCTGGGCCCCATACTGTTTGGTATATACTTCTCAGAGGTTCAGGTCAAAACTAAAGGGTTGTGGCTGACCAAGTTTGCAGACGACTGCAAATTAGGCGCAATCATTGAATCCCTAAATGATGTCAGTATACTCCAGGGGGGTCTCACACAGGCCAACGACTGGTGTATTAGTCATAGTCTCAAACTGAATGCAAAGAAATGCATCATCATTTTCTTCAGCACAAACAATGTCCTTTCATACTATCAAATCAATAACAATAACCTAAGTACCCATGAAGTGGTATGGGACCTGGGATAACAGGTTGACCACGACCTTAACTTTTTCCACCATGTGTCTAGCATTATAAGGAAAGCTTTTCACATAGCTCACTTGATTAGTAAAGGCATTCTCTCGAGAGCAAAAGAAGTTATAGCCCCCTATACTCAGCACTTATCTGGCCCATAATTGAGTATAACACCCCATTTGGTATGTACTGTACTAAGTATCTACAGCAATTAGAGAGACCTCAGAGGTTTCTAACAAAGAAGATCAAGGGAATCCAGCATGTGCCTTACACCCCTGTCACTGTACTCCGTTGCATATAGACTTCTTAGGGGAGACTTATGCCTGGCCTACAGAGCAACCCAAGACCCAAACCTAATGAACTTACTGCATATTCGTAAATCAAATGGGTCTAGGGCTACCATTTCAGGGACTTAAATATGGCATGTGACTTAGGATATGCTGGAGGGACAGATTAATCTCCCAGTGACTGCCACATCTTTGGAACAAGCTACCAATTCATGTGAAGCATAGCACCTCTATGACACTGTTCAAGAGAAACCTAAATGAGTGGATGGGGCACCATAAATTCTTACCGGGGATAAAACCCACAGCCCTACTGGACATGACCAGTCATCACTAAGTGCAATCTTGGGTATTGACTAGTACCTCTATGGTATTATATTGGGTTGAAATGGCTAGGCTTAAAATAATCTCTGGGTCAATAGCCTAGTAATCTCCTGTGATCCTATGATTCTATGAAATGGTTCATAAATGAACCTCAATAGAAGGGTAAGAAAGGACAGAGGATGATAACTCACATAAAGTTTGGAAACCGGAGTTGTACTAGCTTTAAAAGGGTCTTGGTATTTATTTTGGCACCAACTAGAAAATATTTTCCAGTTACTAATATGTGATTTGCTAGTAGCATGTTTATTTGCCTCCATTAATACCTGCTGCATATACACAGAAAATAGGACCCTAAAATGTATTAAAACTTTATAATCCAGGTTGTTAAGTGGGGCTATTTCAAGCTGGGAAGTACAGAGCAACCCCTGTCTTGTGTAAGTAAGTCTGCAGAAAAGATTTTGGTAATTACCCCTGGACATTTCCAAAGGAAGGGGGAACCACTGTTGCCTGGGCCATAAGGGAGTCACCACAATGATCCCTGGAGTGTCTTTCTGAATCTTCAGAATGATCCTGGATTTCAGTGGAAAGAATAGAAAGGCATACAGCAACATTCCTGTTCAAGGAAATTAAAATCTATGTTTTCCAGGTCTGCTTGCAAGAACTCCTGAAGCAGAATTTTGCCAGTTTGCTGTGAATGAAGGTGAAAAAATGTACCTGAAGTGTTCTCCACAACTGTATCAAATCCTGGAAGACCCCCTGATTTAATATCCATTAGTGAGGGCCTGTTCTGGTCCTGTTCAGCTTGTCTGCCACACAGTTCTGCTCTGTTGGAATGTAAGAAGCCTATGGAGTGAGATTGTGCTGAATTGTTACATTCAGGGCTGCTGCTAGCATTTTGAGTGCCCCCACCAAGTTTCAAGTTGGGGACCCTTCCCAGCAGAATATAAAGTGTGACCACATTGTCGTCATGCCCCCTTCCCTGTCAAGCTTACCCAGCACCATTTAACGATCACTGTATAGTATTACTACATTCAGAACATAACAAAGACTTGTAGTGGCAAGTTACATACACTGACTGGCATTCAGTACCAGTGTTGCATTATGACAAGTCCCTGTATGACAACAAGGTAGCCACTCATAGAGGTACACGCACACACACACACACACACACACACACACACACACACACACACACACACACACACACACACACACACACACACACACACACACATACACACACTGACTGACATTTAGTAGCAATGTTGTTATATTATGGTAAGCAACTGTACTGGATCAAGGTAGCTAGTCCCAAACACGTACACAAAGACACCCACACTAACTCCCACACACAGGACATAGACACACAAAACAGACAGCTACAAAGACTCTTGCACACAGGACATAAAGACCCACCCATGACAAGGACAGCACCACAGCAAGACTGAATAGACACCCACAGACTCCCTCACACAGAACATGTTCACAAGACAAAGACAGCACTACAACAAGGCTGAATAGACACTCACATGAGACAAAGACTGTACTACCGCAAGGCTGAACAGAGACAGACACACACACCAGGGACACATACTCCCACACATGAGGAAGACAGCACTACAGCAGGACCAAACATTAACACTCTCACAGACTCCCACACATGGGACAGACATCAACACAAGACAGAGACAACACTACAGCAAGACTAAACACCGACACAGGCTCCCACACACAGGACAGATGTACCCATCCATACAACACAGAGACACACAAGACCAGGACAAAACTGCAGCAAGACTGAAATGAGACCCACACAAGATGAAGTCATCACTACCACAGGACAAAACTAAGACTCACAAATACAAGACAATGACAGTAATAAAGGAAGACTGAAATATACATGAAGCATTAGATAAACTGATCCCATCACACAAGGCAAAGACAGCTACAGATATGCAGGATAGTCATACTGCAGAGGCACACAAGACAACCATGGAAGAGACATTGAAAAGACACACAAGACATACAGGACAAAGCCATGGAGATTAGAGAACCTGAGGCAGACCCACTCATACCCAAAGAGACACATAAGGCATACAGGAGAAAGCCTTGGGGATTACAGACCCTGAAATAGACAGGCTCAAACCCAAAGAAACACACAAGGCATAAGGTAAAAGCCATGGGGATTATAGAGCCTGAGGCAGACAGACTCAAACCCAAACAAACACACAAGACATACATGGGAATGTCTTGGGGATTACTGAGACTGAGGCAGACAGACTCAAAGCCAAAGAGAAACAGGTGAAGTGAAAAAGCACACAGATAACAGACACCAGAGTGTCATGTATCTTCATTGTGCAGTTAGCCCCTCAGCTTTTCTAACTGCTGCCACTTTTAGTGCCATGAGCAATTAGTTTTTCCCGTGCTTCTGTCCTGTCTTCACAACACATCCTGCCACTCTCAACTGTCCTGGCCTCACAACGAGTCCTGCTGCTCCCAACTGTTCTGGCCTCATGACAAGTCCTGCCGCTCCCAAATGTCCTGGCCTCACAATGAATCCTGCCTCTCCTGGCTTCCTTTGCTTCAGCAAGTCCTGCTACTTTTCATCTTCCTTGTCCTACTTGGTCCTACCTGCTGGAGTAAGCAAAATCAGTGAATACACAGCATACTATACCCACAGCTCTCAAGCAATCAGGGACAGATTTAAACAAAATCAGGGGAAGAAGAAGGGACAAACCCAGAAAAAAACAGGGGCAATTAGGGACACTTTTGAAATATTAGTACTATTAACTTGAGACTTTGACACAATAAGAAAATGTGAATTAAAATACATTTTCTGAAGTAAAAGAAGTCTATAACTCTTAATTATTGTCATTAATTATTAAGTGTAATTCACCACCTTTCCTCCAGTAGTCATCAGTTTTAGGAGGGTTTAAGAGGGGCAGAGCTAAAATTTGAGTCAAAATCAGAGACGTCTCTGAAAATCAGGGACAGTTGAGAGGTATAAGGCATTTTGAAAGGAAATATGAGCACATACCTAGAGTTTTACTGGGATCTTATGACTTTTCTTCTGGACAAAGTCTTCAATGAG
Organism: Protopterus annectens; assembly: GCF_019279795.1. Lineage (NCBI taxonomy): Eukaryota > Metazoa > Chordata > Ceratodontiformes > Protopteridae > Protopterus > Protopterus annectens. The sequence goes on along the minus strand of NC_056728.1, from coordinate 1,682,220,236 downwards.
GCTGCCATGCGATAAACCTTGTCCCACTTCATACTCAGTTGAGAGCATAGCTTAACCTGATCATCTCTCCTGACTCATTGGTGAACACAGGTATATCTTTATGAGTTTGAATTTAGAAAAGCTGCATTCTGCAGTAGACACTGTAACAGGTACAGTCAAATAAATGAGCAGTAAAACATAAGTATTTATATGTCTTGCAAGTGGCTGTGAATCAGGAAATTTAACACAGTCAGTGGTGATGATTCAGTATGAGTAATTCGAGAAAGGCTTTTCAGTTCGTGTCCAAGGTCAGTCATCAGTGTCACAGTGGCCAGTTATCCTGTCAGTCAGTTGTTCTTTCAGAGCCTTGCAGTGTTGGATCAACGTGTCTTCTTCAATGTCACTCAAGGCTTTAATATTTGATAAAAATCCAAAGGCCTTATCAAACTCTGAAAGCTGCTCAAACCGGTCAGTAAATGACTGTATTGTTGTGTACAGCAGCACATTGAAGGACCCTACACATAGTTTTAACTTTGGATCCTGTACAGTCCCATCCTCTCCTTTATAGTCAAAGACGCATTTTACTTTCCATTGCCTCTTTTCCTGAAATGTGGTGCTAACATCCGGTTCTTATGCTATCTTGGAGGCTTCACCATGGCATGTTGAAATCCTGTCTCTGTAATTCTTCAGCAAGACCATAGCTGATGGCAGCACTTTGACACATGTAGAAATATCTACCGATGGACTCTGCAGAACTTTGCTTGCATGATTTACCTCTGTCAGCATATCATACCAAAACACTAAACATGCAATGAACTGATATGACATAAGTTCCAAGCACAGTCCCCTTGCCTGTTAATATGTTGCGGCATCACTTGTACGTAAAGCTTCAACTATTTCCTGCTCCTGTAATGCTTCCATGACTCCCTTCAACTGAAATTGTACTGCCTTGACAGAGACTATCTTGCATTCCCAGCAATTCTCAGACAGTGGCTTTACAGTGACATTTATGTGTCGTTTCTGACATTGGCTTATTGATGTTGAACAAAGTACGTAATTGTTCTGCCGACATCCAAAAGAAAGATGCTGCCTGTAATGATGAATGTACTTCATCACTAACTATAAGATTTAAATTATGGCAGGCACATGGCACATGAAAAGCACTTAAATTCATATGTTTTATCTGGGCCTGCACTCCAGCTCATTTCCCCTTCATATTTCTGCTATTGTCATATCCTTAACCTATATAGTCATTAAAGTCCAGTTGATGATTTTGGAGAGTCTGAAGAAGTGCTTCTATAAGTCCTGCTCTGGTTGTCATTCACAGGCAGAAATACCAGTGTACTTTAGCCATGGCTGCAGTCCTTGAAATGTCCAGGAAGGTTGGAGGGTCAGGAAAGGTCTCGGTCCCTTTGAAAAGTAAGCAATGTAAAGCAAGGAATTTATTATGCATTATGCAGTTTGTAGTTTGCGCCAATTTCAGAAGTTGTCATGCTTGTTGGGGTAGAAGCAGTAGTACTGTTGCTTATGAAAGGCAGGCAATATGTGTGTGTGTGTGTGTGTGTGTGTGTGTGTGTGCGTATTGTTATATATGCGTTATGTATTTTTTTTTTGGTTTTGACGGGACTTGTCCGTAATCATCCTGCGAGTATAAGCATGTGCAAAGCTCACAGAAGCAGTTGTTAAAAGAGTTCTGGTCAGCAATTGCACCTTTTTTAAGATAGCTTTTACAAAATTGATTATATATATATATATATATATATATATATATATATATATATATATATATATATGGGTCTAGTACTTATGGCCAAATGCATAAATCACCGAATTGCAAACAACTGAATACTAACCAACGAAAACACACCAGTACGAAAATACATTCCACCGAATCACTAATCACCGAAAACAGCAGAGTGCAATTATGTGGTAATCTGGTAATTCACACAGCCATTAAGGTTACAAGTATCAAATCATTATGAGTGAACTAGCACTACCATGCTAAGAGACATGGCTGATATGTGTAGGTTAGTGCCCGGTGTCCTGGGACAAGGTTTCCAAAACTGAAAAGTCTCAATGAGATGGAGAAATACTGGTATTAGACGGATATGTCTACCAGTTAGAGAAAAAGACTAAAACGTGTAAATACTGGCATTGCAAGTATAAAATTACCGGTAAATGTACTGGAACATCAGTGTGTTAAATTAGTTAAACCTGCCCAGGACCCAGAATGCTGTTGAAGCATGGCACAGGAGGCTTCGCTGTATAGCAGGGAAGCATTTGTTTGATGTGTACAGCATTTTGCAAGCTATTAGCCATGAACAGAACAGGGTGGATGAAGTACGGTGCAGGATGTCTGCTGCATGCCCACCTATTCCAAAGAAAAGGGCCCTTATTTGTCGGCAAGAGCAATTCCAGACTTTGTTCTCCAATAGAGAAGAGTACACTCCCCTTGATTACGTGAAAGCAATTGCTAATCTATTGCAAATTTGAATGGAACAGAACTCTGTTTACACTTCATTATCTTGTTAAAAAAAACGTATTAGTAAAGCTTTGTGAACTGAATTGTGTGTTTATGTCTTTCTGTGCTGACAGTTACTGAAGGTACCTGCCATTGTGTTCTCTTTTCGGTGATTAGTGATTTGGTGGAATGTGTTTTCGTAGTAGTGTGTTTTCGTTGCTTAGTGTTCGGTTGTTTACAATTCGGTGATTTATGCGTTCGGCCATAAGTACTAGACCCAGATATATATATATATATATATATATATATATATATATATATATATATATATATATATATATATCTACACATTTTTTTTTTTACAATTACCACATTACATTAGTGAAGTACAGCACAGGATGCATGGTAGCAAGTCCCGCCAACCCCCTCCCCCATTTCATGAAGGCGCGGTAAAATTGTCAAGTACACAAATGGTATAAATCTTTAATGAATCTTCTATAATTTTAATCCTTCTGTAATCCATGAGTGTGGAATACTGTCAAATGCTTTTTTTGTAATCCATCTATGCTATGCTGATATTGCTGTTTTTTTTTTCATACTGGTTGCCATCAAGTCTTGTGCCAGTCATGTCCAACCAAATCCACACCCCCTCATCAATTCACAAAATAAATTGATATGTGAAGAGCAGCAACAGAAAAAAAGCAGTGAATACAGGTGCCTTTCTGTACCAGCATTTCAGTACAGTTTGTGTGTGAGAGAGAGAGAGAGAGAGTGCCTGTGTGTGAGATTGGGAGAGTGACAGCGATGTGTGAATGCAGGTATGAATGAGGAAGTGCATGTGTGTGAGATCGGGAGATTCACAGTGATGTGTGAATGCAGGCATGAATGAGGAAGTGCCTGTGTGTGAGATCAGGGCAGTGACAGCGATGTGTGAATGCAGGTATGAATGAGGAAGTGCCTGTGTGTGAGATCGGGAGAGTGACAGCGATGTGTGAATGCAGGTTTGAATGAGGAAGTGCCTGCATATGAGATCGGGAGAGTGACAGCGATGTGGGAATGCAGGTATGAATGAGGAAGTGCCTGTGTGTGAAATCGGGAGAGTGACAGCGATGTGTGAATGCAGGTATGAATGAGGAAGTGCCTTGTGTGAGATCAGGAGAGTGACAGCGATGTGTGAATGCAGGTATGAATGAGGAAGTGTCTGTGTGTGAGAGAGTGACTTATATAGGTTGTTGCAGCCATCACCAGGTTGTACATCCTCTGCTTTGGCATGTTTCATTGTCTTTCATAGCACTTTAGTGTTATTCAGTGTCAAGACATTCCGTTGTGAATTGAGCGTTTGTATAATGATCTTGTAATTGGTGAAGAAAACATAGCTTACAAAATAAAAGCAGTGTAGAAATTGCAATTATACCTCTCAACCTTGTCCCCGGGATTCATGAAGCTCGGCGCAAGGACAGTTTTAGCCTTGCACTGAGCGTCCTCCTTACAGATGTTGCAGCAGCACCATATGAATATTTATGAGGGTGCGCTACCGCACCCTCGACGTGCACAGGAAACGTGTGCAAGTGCAGGGGGTGTGTTTAAGTGCTCTACAGAGGATTAAACATGCCCCCACAGTTGTACAACCTACAATGCTTACTATTAGAGCCCGCCTCTAATAGTAAGCAATTCATTCAATGTCCGTGGATACTCGAGAAGTATGCTAAGCATACAAGAGTGTCCACGAACACTGAAATAAAATCAAAGTAGTAAACACACAAACACATAGTGGAATGTTTAGCCCCTGTCCCTAGAACTATCACAATTAGATTCCCTGTGTCCCTATTTTACATTTGTATTGCTTCATTATTGAAAGTGTAAGTGAAGCGCAGCGTGTTTGTGCGTTGCTGCCCTCTGCTTAGCGTAGCTTACACATCTAAATTATCCAAATAGAAAAAACATGCAGAATCAACATTAACGTCAATAGTGTGGTGGTTAGAGCATCCTCCTAATGAACAGGCATTCACGGTTCAAGTCCCACTACAGCACATATCATTTTCCATCTGGAATGTGTATATGAACATATTTATACATCTCTTTGCTGTATAACCTACATAATAACATGTAAATGTGAACTGGAGTACTGCATGAAATGTTTAACTAATGTCATGTAATAAAGTGGTAGCGTCATAATTAATAAGGCACTAGTAAGCAGGTGTAAGCACAAATAAACAGTAGTAAACACATATAGGTACCAGTAAGCAAGTCTAAGTGTGTTTGCACGGGTGTAAGCAGTACCCACACACATTAAGCATAGTAGAAGGTAACTGAATGTAAGAAACTGTAATCGGAAGATAGCACAGCCTACCGTTGTGCAAATACGCACACACCCGCTCACAACCACTTTAAAATGCTTTAATCACTCTGTACTCAATGGCTCGTGTTCTGCCCAGCAACAAAATAAATGGCACAGGAAATAACATAGCCAACAGTAGTCATTTTTGACTGTCTATTCTTTTCTATTCCTAATATGCCTGGCTACAGGGTAGTCACACACACACAAACACACACACACACTTGCCAGTATTGTGCTTACAATCTTGCCTGTGTAAAGGTAACTAGTAGAGTGGTATGCAGTTGGGGTATGTGCCACAGGACCCATACAATTACACTTACTCTGATTCTGCTTCTGAGCTGGGTGACATCACAGGACTGATTACTTGCAGGGAGGAGGGGGAAAAGGGTGGTTTAGCAGATGACAAGGATAAAGGCGAGTGCAAAAGGTGGTTTCTCTTTGGAAAGCAGTAAAACCCACTCTCATGACAGGATGCAGACACAAATACACACACACACACACACACACACACACACACACACACACACACACACACACACACACACACACACACACATGCATTTGCTGACGCACACACACACACACACACACACACACACACACACACACACACACAGGCATTTGCTGATGCACACACACACACAAACACACACACACACACACACACACACACACACACACACACACACACACACACACACACACACACACACACACACACAGTTGCTAGTGGTGGGATCAGAACTCCTGTCTACAGATCACTATTACAGTACTTCACAGTTACAAGATGCACCACAGAGATTACACATTTCAAGGCAGTCAGAATGCCCTTCTAAGATTGAGGACATCAACAGGGATACCGACAGTTAAGATGTGCATAGCTGTAAACCTGTGTGTTTAAAGTAGGAGTCCATTACAACCTGTATGCACAAAAAAAACACATCATCTGCAGGTAAGACATAGGTAGGCCTGAGAAGTATAGTTGTAGCACAACAAGCCCTGAACTGGAGTATTCCAATCTGTGGAATGGACAACTACTATCACTGTACAGGGTTACAGTGGTCATGCTCATACACACAGAATCACAGGACTTGTTTGGATGCATTGACTCCAATTACACAAGGTGGCAGTGGGTACACTCATACACTTAGTAGCACAAGGCTGTTTGGGATGCACTCTGATTCTAACCACAGAAGGCCACAGTGGGCATGCTCATACACTTAGATGTACAGAATACGTTGTAATGGACTCCTATTGTAAACATACAGGTTTCCAGCTATGTACATCTTAACTGTCAGTATATATGCACATCATACAGGTTTACTGCCAGATACCTGTATATGGCCCATAAATTATATATCTGCATCTGTGCTGTGTGATACAGATGCATACATGTACATGAAGTATATATGTGAAGTATACACAATTATGCATGTGTGGAAGTGGCAGACAATTGGTTAACTGGGACACACAGGTGGATGCAAAGTACAGCATGTGTCACACACATTGCTGCTCTGAAAGGCATACATTTATATCAGGTGTTGGACAGTGGCATTATAGTTGGAACAGTGGCATGTGAAAGCATAATATGTGAGCCCCATTGTCTAATGGTACTGAGGTGCAGGTGTCAAGATGACCTCTCCCGGCTGTGTTAGTAGTTGTCATTATTAGCAGGACTGCTCCACTAAGTATATCTGGCATTGGTCATCTACACAACGTCTGCTGCAGTCCGCCACCTTAGATGTAACATTTGATACCAAGCACAATACTGCCACTTGCAATGATGTAATGGTATGAGTGGCAACTGCTTGAACAAAACAATGAGCCAATGTCCTGCTGTAATTATGAGGTTGTCCAGTGTCTGTCATTCCAGGATGACATGACTGAAGGAAGACAAGCCTTTGTCACAGATCACATGCATCCATGATTCAAGGTAGTGTGGATAATACCTAGGTCGCATTTACCCATATAGTGCCATTCCACAGAAGTAACACCCTGACACCTACAAGACAATTGCATTGGATGCTTATGCTAAGCAGTGCTAGATGTGTAGCTTTCGTAATCCATTAGCTCAATGTAGAACCTACAATGGGGAATACTGACATCTGTGCAGAGAGGAACACCTGGTTGAAGGCTCTGTAATGCAGAATAGCACTATGACCATATAACTCAGATCTAGACATGTGGGCCATAACACTGGTATGGATCACTCCAGGTGGTGGTGTCCACATATTCATAAAGGCTACTCACAAGTAAAGACCATTACTCCAACATAATTCATCACAGATGAGTCAGGTACAGGTGACAGTGGCAAAAGCTGCATTCTAGGTTGTATCCTCATATACATCCACCACCATGTCCTCAGACTACCAACACACATCTGTAAATGTGGTATGAAATATTATGGTACAACACCAAATAACCTTCGACTGGTGGACTATACCTAGCCCTACATCAACTGTGCAAAGTACCCATGTACTGACAGAGTTACATAATGTATTATGCAGTGCAATAATACCACTGTTGTACACATACCAGGGTTGCTCGGATGTTGTCAGCATTAACACAGTTGACTGTTGCTGTACACCAGTAAACAACACCCTCATGCTTGGATATGCCCTAGATGTACCTGCCCTGGATATGTACATCCCACACTCATACAACATACATGAAAATACCGTAGCTGTTGCTGTCCTTTGTACATATAGGTGGCTACATTCATTACACATATGCACATGGAAGATAGGTCCATGGCTGCTGAATGCTAACAGTACATAAGGTTTGATATCTATGTTGACAGAGGTAATATTCCCTCTCTGCTGGTCACCCATGACACCTATCATATCATACAACAATCCATGTGGCATGTATGTCATTAGACATGTCCACCAAATGCAATGCCTACAAATATACCCAAATAACAAGATCGTAGGACCTACACACATGGCCTGTATTGACAGACTCGGGGAAATGCAGCTATGCTCTGTATGTTCCTGAGAAGTTACAGGTGATATGTCCATGACATGTATAGCCATGTGTGACCCACAGCTTATACATATACCCCATGTCAACAATTGCAAGCCATGCATGCTGTGTGCTGTCTGGACATTAACCTTATTACCACAATAGCCAGAACATGCTGGGGTGAGATGTTTATAAGCCACAGAACTTGCACATGCTTGAACAAGTGTAATGCCTAGCTCAAACAGAGCACATTGCTGCCACTCTTCCAGTAATCATGAGGTGTGTGTGGCAAATATGATGCGTGTGTGGCAAATATGATGTGCTCACTGTTGACCATTACAGTGCCCTGGCTTCACAGTGGAACTGTCAACTAACAGTTTGTGGGATCATGACATGGAATATTGCTGTGTGTGTGTCTTGCTGATATGTGCTGCTGGCATAAATGTACACTTAGATACTCAGTGAAGGTGGTTGAGTGTCCTACCAGTACATGAATACAACATCCATTATAGTGTAATGCTCAGCTAGGTATCACACATGGTGTGGGGTAGGTTTGGATTGTATCCTCTTGACCTGCTAGTCCACTTACTGATGGGGACTGCATATGTGTACATGTATTGATGTGTGTTTAGATTCCATGCGTGTGCAGTGTCTGATGTTTGAAGGTGACTGTTGTCTTAGTACATCATGCAGTTGCAATGGAGCCTCAACATTGCCAAGTGTATATGGTGATATGCTCAGAGTACAGTAAGCTGTACTTTAGTTATGGACAGATGCTTGGACATAACTACTAAGTGGTGGGGTTACTTTGCAGATGAATGATTGCTGAGGACAGCTCACAGATGTGCTACAACCATTACTACAATAACCTGTGTAACTGCTAAGCTATGGTTTTGTTAATTGAAGGGGAAGACACACTACATAGAATGCAGTAAGGGTGACACTGAAGGCAAACCTCTTGACACCTGAAGCAGTAACACCTCCCCTGTGCATATATTGTGCATATATCAGCACAGTTGGCAAAGGAAAGAGTCAGTATGCTTTGTAGCACTTGCGATAGTGCTGTAACTCTGTAATACCTATCATGAGATAGGCAGATGTTTGATTCACAGTACTGGCACATGTGGCTTTGTCCATATATGTCACGTATGGTGGGGAATACATCCCAAATATTTTTCACTCTCCTGTACACTGTTGTAGACATCTGTACAGAGTGAAGTGTAGAAAGCAAGACATAGGCAGGGGTTTGAATCTCACACAAGTCAAGTGTCTGTATGTGTGTGACATAGGTGTATATCTTTGTGAATGCCGCAGTGTGTGTGTGTGTGTGTGTGTGTGTGTGTGTGTGTGTGTGTGTGTGTGTGTGTGTGTGTGTGTGTGTGTGTGTGTGTGTGTGTGTGTATGTATGGCCGTCTAGTCCCTGGAGTGAGGCTGTAATTTACCATAGTGAAAAGATAAGACCCCCTCCCCCCATCCACTCAATGTAATCTAGTATGCCTGTTGATGTCATTAATCTTAGAAGGGCATTCTAACTGCCTGTAAATGTGTAAACCCTGGGGCGAGGCTTGTTGTTCCATAGCCTACTGATGAACCCCCCTCCCCACATACACTCACCGCAATCTAGTATCCCTGTTGATGTCCTCAATCTTAGGCCATTCTGACTACCTGTACATGTGTAATTTCTGTGGCGCTTCTTGTAATTGCGTAGTACTGTAATGATGATCTGCACATAGGCAGGGGTTCTCATCCCAACACTGGCAACTGTGTGTGTCAGAGTGTGTGTTACTGTGTCTGTGAATCCCTGAGTGTGTGGGTGTGTATGTGTGTTTGCATCCTGTCATGAGAGCGGGTATTACTGCTTCCCAATGAGAAACCACATTTTCCACTGGCCTTTACCCTTGTCATCTGCAAAACCACTCTTTTACCTCCTCCCCACTCCAGGAAACTAAATCTGTGATGTCACCCACTATGGATGTGATGGCTCTGGCCACAGCAGCTTACTACACAGCTATCACGCTCTTGGATCATTAGATCAGTAAACATGTTTGAAACGTGGGAGATTATAACTGTGATGTGGAAGCTACAAAGTGCATGCAGGTATTGTCATACAGACCTGTGAGTCGTCTACATTTACATATGGGACACTAACAGCAAATACTGACATCCCCCGGCACATGCAATTACACCTGAAAGAGGAAGGCAGAACATCAAGATCAACATGCAGTTACTGTTGTTACAAATGATGCATACTGTCAAAAGTACAAAATGCATTCTAAAACTTTAGTACATGGTATGTCTGCTGCCTGTCAACACTTCACAACAATGATAATCTACAATTGTCTTCCTAGTATGTTCACCCTGTGCATCAGACCATATGAGCATGTCCCTGCACTGATGGTGTGGATGACAGGGATGCGGCACAGACATCATCATATGCACAGGGTGATAATGTTTGCCAGAGGCCTAGGCTGCACCATTGGATGACATCATGTGTGTGGGTTAGGGCCTTTTATCTCATTGGGCATGTGTGGATGTTATGCGTGTGTGTGTGTTGAGGTGCTCTACATTTGTTTCTGGTGTGTGTGTATGCATGCACACAAGACTGGCATGTGGCTGGCCTACACAGAGGTATTATTGACAGCTGCAGACTGTACAGGGCAGGTTTTACAGTTCACAGAGTCCAGCCATGGCCATGTGACCTGCGCCTGCCAGGGGTTGCACAGCCACTACCAGGCAGAGGTCCAGATTGGGTACTGTCTGATGACACATGTCCACTGGAACCGTGTCCCTGTTTGAACCATCCAGGACCATGTGCATGTGGCCTGCTGTGTCTTGGTATGCACAGCACAGCACCAGCTGCGCTGCTGATGTTACTGCCACTATGTGAGTGGGCATGTGAAGTAGCATGTTCACGTAGACCTTCAACAGGTGATGTAGCTGGCCTACGTCCACATGCCTGATGTCTCACTCCCATCAGATGTTCTAGCACAGACATTCCACGCTCGAGGATTGACATGCCATGGTCAAAAACTCCCACCATTTCACCCAATCGTCTATCCAAAACATCTGCAAGATGATGGTGAGCATTTGCAATTGCCTGGATGTTGTCAGTTAAAGAACGGACAGCAGCCCTTTGAAGCCTCAGACCTTCTCTGTTGTGCTGTTCAACACATGTCTGTGCCTCCATTATAGCCTGAAACATGCGTCTGGTGACACGAGCTGAAGTGGTGTGTCTTGCAGGGGCATGTTGGCCATATGTCCTCCTACAAGCAGCCCTGGGCACATGCCTGTGTGGGACATCACCAGTCAGTTGGCTGGGAACATGGTGTGCAGGCACACATTCCATAGTCTCCACACATTCCTGTTCCATGCTACCACCCGCCAACTGTCCTTCCACTATGGCCACTGGTGATGGGGTATGTGTAGGCATGAGAACTGTGTGCAGGGATGAGGGGGATACAGGTGGAATGGCAACTGATGGCACAGATTCAGCCCCTGACAACCCTGCCTGTGCCTCAATCATACTTTCATCATCACTGCTAGAGTCTGTGGGGACACTAACATCAAGTGGACCGCAGGAGGTCAATGCACCTACACCAACACCTGTGAGAGGCAGACAAGAACTGTACATTATAAGTTATACATCACAGTACAGACACAGACAGACAGACACACACAGACAAAGTCAGACAGACAGACACACACAGACACAGACACACACAGACACAGACACACACAGACAGACACACAGACAGACAGACACAGACAGACACAGACAGACACACACAGACACAGACACACACACAGACAGACACAGACACACACAGACACAGACAGACACAAACAGACACAGACACACACAGACAGACAAACACAGACACACACAGACAGACACATGATATGGCACCCAACGGCATACAACATGCATGTGATATGGCAGAAGGCATTTAACTTAGACAATTATAGTGGTAGTTATCATACATCCCTGAGTTGCACACAACAGCATGCATGTGTTATAGCAGAAGGCATGCACCTTACACAATTATAGTAGTAGTTAGCATACATCCCTGTGTTGCACCATTTGTGTTAGTAGGTTATGCCCCAAACCTGCAACACAAGGCAGGCACTATACACTGTTGACCACACTGCCATGTTTAGTGCAACATACCCCACATTTTAACAGACCATCGCTGACCTGTGTACATCTGCCACTGATGCGTTGTGTTGGCCACTGCCCCTATGTGTGAGGAGGACCTGAGCAGAAGGGTATGTTGAGTGAATACTATGCTTGCCCGAGCCCCAGCTTGCATATCTCCCCCAAAGCAGTGCATGTCTGTTCAACATTATTCTGCTTACACCTGAGCTGAGTCTACAGACAATGTGCATGTGGCTGTACACACATGTTTGACATGGCTGTCCCTACTTTGCAATGGTGCCACAGACCAGCACAGGTTAACAGTACACCAGCCTGATGTGTGGCATATGACTTTGCCAATCACATGTAGTATGACATGTCTTCTGTTGAAGTGTTGAATGACATGCATACATGTTTAACACAATGGGGTCCTTTCAAATATACAGTGAGCTAATGGTGTCCCAATGCAGGGACGTGTTATACTAACATGGACCTTCAGCTGACACAATGTTGTCAGTCCACTCTACAGATATACAGTGACACACTGCACATTGAGCTGATGTAAATAGCCATTGTGGGGCATCATGTGGCTTCACTATTGCTATACAGTGTGAGTTACAGACACAATTCATAGCCATGGCTGTGTTCATATACAATACATATCTAATGTGAAATGTGACCCACGTCACTGAGGTGTATGCACACTAAATCCTAATGTGGAATGTGTGACACAGTCACTGAAGGGTATACAGATGACAACCCTGCACATCTGTACCATATTGCTGATGCCTGGCAGCTATGCCCAGACATGGCTAACTTAGCAGTACTCCATGTCCCACATGCCATCTGTGTACCTCACACATGAGGAGCAACCATGACAGTGATGTCTGACACCAGCAAGGTGAATGTACTGTATCTGTGGCCTGATGTGGTTGTATGTGTATGTTGTGCAACACATGTATGTATTTGGATACTGTATAGGTGAAAGCATTCATGTCTTGACACACTCAAGATGTTCAAGATATGTTATGTGGTGGTTTGATGTCATGCCTACACAGGCTGTGCACAGGCCTGTATGATATTTAGTGTGTCACATCTGCAATATCACCATTACACAAAGGTCATAGTTGTATTGTGTCGAGCCAATGTACAACAGGGTGTACACACATGTACATCCTTTCTACTGTGTGGGTTGCTTCATGTCTCTGGCCATCCTCCATGGCCATGTGTAAACATGTTTTGTCCAATGGTTGTGATGGGCATCTATTTCATATGTCAGTGTTGTCCCATATTACTTACACCCGTAGATGTCATATGCTCCACTGAGGACAGGGTTATACAGACAAAGAGTGGTATGCTTGGGATGTGAGATATCATGTTCTGCATTATAGTTAACCAGTGTTGCAGTCAGCACACAAAATGTCATGGACATGTCAGATAACGCATGACATTGTGTGACATTCATAGCAAGGGTATAATCCACAAGGGTGAATCCTGCGGGCTGGTCATACTTCAGCTCCAAACATTTAGAGTGTGTGCACACATATGCTCTCAGTATAGTACTGTTTGTATTCCCCACATGTGTAATGCTGATCTGTAGTACATGTCCCTACAGTGAACCACACCTCCACTATTGTATTTACAGCTGTCCACACATCTGGCAATGACAGTTTGTAAGGTTTAGTGTAGGTGTTTCATATAGTCTTCAATTATTCCACATGGGTAACCATTGTGATGCATTACAGGTCTAACCTGTATATATTACCAGGACCACCATACATTATGTGTACATGTGTTAAATGGCCACATGGCAGATAGCATGCAATTAATATGATCTGTGTGTCATCAAGCCTGATAAATAATAACATTCTCACCAGCAACAGGCATAGAGATTACATTCCCCCAGGATTGCCACATACACAAAGCTGGCATTAGTAAACACCAGTAGCTGACTAGTGGACATGCCTGTATGAGCATTCAGTACTACAAGTACCAAGTACTGTATTTAGTTTACTTATTGTTTATGAAGGTGTTTTAGACAGTGATGCTCACAAGTAAATATGTGTGTTATGGACGTGACAACACTGGCTATTACAAAAACATAGTAGCTAACTTTAGCAGCGGTCCTCATCTGAGGAGCACGTCACATCCTGATAGTTGATTACAGATGATGCAAGTGTCAACAGGTCTGCATCCTTTTCTGGGTATATGCTCACATGCCTTTTAGGCAAGGCTCAAATTCTAAACCTACCACCCTAGAACACAAAAAAGGAAAAAAACTAAGGGTAATGCTGCTCAATGCCAGAAGTCTCAATCTCAAGATGCACGCACTCGAGGCCCTTCTCAGTATGGAGAACATCGATGTCTGTGACAGAAACCTGGTTCAAGGCTCCTGAGAGCACCCCAGCACTATCAGGTTTCACCTCATATCATGCGTTCCGGCCCCAAAATCTGGACAACACCAAGAAAGGAGGGGGGGTGTCCATATTCATAAAGGACACCCACACCTCAAGGTTGGTGGCAACGCACGATGCATCAGAGACCATCCAGGTGCAATTAACCATAGGCAAGACTGCTCTGCAATTTGTAGCATGTTACAGGCCACCCTCTCAAACTCAGGAACCTCACATGGCCTTCCTGAAAACATTGGAGGGGATAAATGTATCTCTAAACACCATCATACTAGATGGCTTCAACTACCCTAATATAGACTGGGAACACTACTCAAGCCCAAACACTCTAGCCCAAAGGTTCCTGGAGTTCATAAACTCAAATGCCATGGAACAACTAGTCACCATCCCCACAAGAGGAGAAAACATACTTGATCTCATCATCACGAACATGGGATCACAATGTTCAACACCGGAAGTATACCCCTCACTGGTGAGATCAGATCATAAACTAATCTCGCTGGAGGTCCTCATCCCGCGCCCACCTGAAATAAAGAAGACCACAGTGAAAAACTTCTCAAAAGCCGACTTCACATTTCTAAAAACTAGTGTGGTCTCCTTTAAGGCCCCTGAGCCAGTGGTAAACATTACTCAAACCACTGAATCACTTACAAATGCCTTCTACCAGCACCTACAGGACTGCATGGATCAGGCAATCCCAAACAAAACTAAGACTCTTTGTACCAAAGGCAAGCGTCCAATCTGGTGGACCCCAGCCATAAACAAGCTCTACAACAAAAGGAGGAAGCTACTACAAGATAGAGCAAAATCCTTGAATGGTAAGACACCTTTGATCATTATAAGTAAAAAACTAAGAGCTCTCATAAAATCATCCAAGGCAAATTTTGAGAGAAAAATCACCAAGGACTCAAAAGACAATCATAAGGCCTTCTTTAGCTATGTTAGAAACCTAGGAGGAAACTCCCAGATATGCTCAGAATTAGTTCAAAATGATGTGAAGATTACTGAACCTACACACATTGCCAACATACTGGCTGACAGGTTCAGTGCAAACTTCTCTCCCTCCCCCCAAATGGAGAGTAATCTTCACCAGAGGATTGTAGCCACCCAAACATGTCCAACGCCCAGGTGAGAACTGCTCTCTCAAGGCAAAACACAGCATCCATGGGACGGATGGTGTCCCGGCTGTGTGCTCCACGAACTCAATGAGGAATTAAACCCACAGTTAGGACAGCTGTTTAATCTTAGCCTCACCTCAGGATCACTCCAAGGAGTGGCGCATGGCGACTGTGGTCCCACTTCACAAGGCGGTGCCTCCACCGACCCTGGAAATTACCGTCCCATTAGCTTGACAAGCCTTATCTGCAAAGCCATGGAGAGGATCATAATGGAACTCATAAATAAAGACATAGGGAACTTGCAGACTTTGGATCCAACCCAGTTTGGCTTTGTCAAAGGCAGATCATGACTTTTAAACTTGGTTGACTTTTTCGAGACAGTCACCAAGGCCATTGATGAGGGAAAGGCAGTCCATACAGCCTACCTCGACCTGGCAAAGGCCTTTGACACAATACCCCACTCAGGTATCATCGAAAAACTCATCAGCTTGAATGTAAACCCATACATCACAAGATGGGTTGCAAACTGGCTAAGTGACAGAACCCACAGGGTCAGAGTTGCTGGAGCCATGTCAGACTCAAAGCCTGTCATAAATGGTGTCCCACAGGGCTCAGTCCTGGGTCCACTCTTGTTCGGCATCTACTTTTCTGAAGTACAAGCAAACACAGGAGGGTTATGGCTGACAAAGTTTGCAGATGACTGCAAACTGGGCGCCATAGTCGAAAACACATCTGACACAGATATCCTTCAGAAGGGCCTCACAGAGACGGATAACTGGTGCCAGAGCCATGGCCTAAAGTTAAACGCCAAGAAATGCATAGTCATACCCTTTGGGAAAAACAAGGTTACCCCTAGCTACCATATAGGTGGCAATCCACTGAGCACAGAAGAAGTCATCAGGGATCTGGGGACCCAGGTTGACAGTAGCCTTTCATTTGACACTCATGTTGCTAAAGTAGTTAGGAAAACCTTCTACATTGCCCACCTGATCATGAAGGGATTCACATCTAGATCAAGGGAGGTCATCCCCCTGTACTCATCACTCATTAGACCTATGATTGAGTACAATGCCCTATTCGGAATGTATCTGACCCGACACCTGCAGCAGCTGGAAAGGCCCCAAAAGTTCCTCACCAAAAGGATAAAGGGTCTCAAAAATATGTCTTATGCTGCCCGACTGAAAGAACTCCAGCTCTATTCAGTCTCATACCGCTTGCTCAGAGGTGACCTGTGCCTGACATATAAGGCCATGTCAAACCCAGATTTGATGAATATGCTTCACCTAAAAAAATCTAGATCCCTCAGAACCACAAGGGCGGGAGACTTAAACCTTGACACGGTTATTAATAGAACGTGCTGGAGGGACAGATTCATCACCCAGAGACTTCCTATGCTGTGGAACAAAATCCCGGTACATGTGAGGCAGAGCACCTCGCTGGCCTTGTTCAAGAGGAATCTTGACCAATGGATGGGAGATCGCAGATATACCCCAGGGATTACTTCAGTGTCGCTGCTTGACAGAGGCACAGCAAAATAATAGGCATAGTTTTATTCAAACTAAAGGGGTGGCGAAAGCCACATAACTATGGGCTAGGCTTATAAATGCCCTTGGGCAGATAGCCTAGTATGAACCTATGAACCTATGAACCTATGAACCTATATCCACCAGAACCATGAGCTCTGTTGGGCACGGACACCCACTGCCCAAACAGATATCAATAGACTCTGCTGCCACTAACATGATCAGGATATAATTAGATAGTGTAAGCCATCACCTATGAAGCAGCTATTAGACATGGGCAACAGTCTCCTACATTTTACACTCCTACTGCAGATGTTACACTGGAGTTAAAGATGATATGCAACTTGTTTCATTACCAGTGCTGTGCACAACCTTACATACAGTATTTGCAAGTGGCTGTTAGGTTGGCAATGAGAGGTTAGGCTACACAAACCTGAAAGTTCGACCAGTGTGTCTCTTCTCTCAATATCCACTCTATGTAGGTGTGCACATAGCCATTTGGCCCAGCCCTGTAACAAGGGTCACTACACATTTGCATAACATGTACACATGCACAGCTGTTATTGCTTGCAAACGATACTAGAGAGGTGGATATTACATGTCTTATGTGCATGGATAGTTACCTAGCTCTTCCAGTTCTTTGCTATCATGCTGCTAAACTGCCAGATGAATACCATTCATATGTATCCTGTTATTGAGTATTGTAATTCCCAATAGACATAACTAATGTTTGCATAACATAACACATATGCTATGTAAAATGGAATACAGATCTGCCTAGAATACTGGACATTATGCAGTTATTGGTACAATATCCCACAATGCAAATCATATTTGCACAGTAAGCCCAACTTTGACATGTTCATCTCACTAATACTCCCATACATATGTCTACTGTTACAATATATCAACATATACTATGCCCTGTTATAGCACATAATTGTTGGACCAACCCTAACACTGACAGTGGCTGGAAAAACAAATTGGTGAATTCCAAGCCCATATATATTGTCCCTTGTGGTCTATGAGGAGTTTGCCTTGTGACCTACAGCAGTAAACACATAGAATACTACAAGCATTACAACTGCTCAACAATACATCACTACAAGATAGCTATTTCCACTATATGCATTGATTACACTGTAATTATTACAGAACAGGTACTACATACACAGACATACTAAATGTTATACATACCTTCTTGGTAATTGGAGGTGTTAGTGACTGGTATATTAATCATTTTCGGTTTGTGTTTCGATCTTCTGTTGGGTATTTTGTACTGTTCTGCAGGTAGATACAGACGGATTGAATGTGTGACAAGGCATCCGTTTATAGTTAGAGATCAGTAACATGTGCTATCCTGATCAATAATTGGTGTTCCACAGTAGTTAATTACATGCACATCAGCTGTGCAGCTACTCCATTAGTCGATACCATGGCAACAGTGGAGTATAACTGAGTACTCCACTTGGGCGTTGTCCCTTTGCCTTACTTGTGAGGAAGACGGCCTGGAAGTGTGTCTGAAATCTATTGCAACAGCTGTATGGAGACAAACACAAATATATTGTGTGTAATGCCTAGAAGATTTGGTCTAAATGTGAGTACAGCTGTTATATTTCTGAACATTACTTGTGCAGGGTTTGTCTGTACCTAATACGTCTGCATATGTTTCAGTCTGGCCAGGATGTTTGACCAGCTCAAGACTTTATGACTATGCATGTAATGTTAGGAGGTTTACAGTGTGCTCACCAGACATCTTTAGTTTGGTGTAAATGTGTATCATACTGTGCTGATAATCAGTAATTGGTAACATTTCCTGGTGTAATTACATTTCATCCCTCTGAAACAGGATTAGTTCAAACAAATCCTGTAACATCAGCAGCTGTTCCATTGTATAACAGCAACAATTGCACATAGGGCCATGTTAGTGTGTCTCTGTCCAGGTATGTCAAGGTTTCAGCAGATGTCGTACAGTGGGTGAATAATTGGTTATGGTATGACAGTATGTATTGCTGTAATTAGTTTGGGTGTGGGGGAGATGTTGGTGGGTGTACATAGCAGATGCAAGTATGTAGGAACTGCTTTTATACATATTCTATATGTGTGGGGGGGGTTCTTTACCTGTGTGAACACCTATCACTTAGTGGACTACTACTATGGTAATTGCAGTCTGATTCATTAAGGCACTGTTAAATGCTTCCTGTATAGCATGCAGGTAATGTTAGTCCTTCAATCCTTTTGGCAATACATCGGAATGTAGTAAAGCTTTGCTAAATGAAAGATGTCTGTGTATTTCTGTCATGGATATTTGCAGTCATTGTAGTTATGTTGGTGACTAACATTATTTGGCTCATGTCCATAGAACATATTTGTAATAGTGTATTGGCATATACTCTTCATATGTTATGTTCATATTGTTTGGGGGTGGCAGAATTTGTGATTGCTATGGTCCATGTTATACTCAGATTTGAACACTTCAGATGCTGTATACACACATGTATGTATGTATGTAGACACACACACACACACACACACACATATATACATATATATATATATATATATATATATATATATATGTATATATTATATATATATATATGTATATATATATATATATATATATATATATATATATATATATATATATATATATATATATATATATATATATATATGAATATAGATATATAGATATATAATATATATTATTGCATACATTTATATGTACCTCCATAGATGTGTAGATGTTTTTAACCTATCTATATATCTGCATATATTTATATCTCTGTATATCGACATGTATCTATGTATCTCTCTCTCTCTCTTTATATATATAACCATTAACTGGGAAACTTACTCAAGTACTCACTTCCAGGTACAGTGCTTTCTGGAATTTATCAACTCAAATGCCCTGTATCAGATGGTAAACTCGCTAACCAGAGGTGGAAACATACTAGTAGTAATCACCAACATGGGCGACAGGTGCACCACAGCAGAGGTAACCGGTCACTAGTTAGATCTGACCATGAACTATTCACTGATGATTTCCACACCCAAACATCTGCCCCACCCAAGGTAACCACAGTGAAAACCTTTCCTACAGCTAACTTCACAGTACTAAAGACAGAGGTGAGAGGTTTCACAGTCCCCACGTTAAGGGAAAACACTGCTCAAGATACAGAAAGATTTACAAATGCACTCTATAAGCACCTACAAGGATTTATGGATTGTGCCATCACTGGTAAACCAAGACTCGCTCCTCCAAGACAAGGACACCAATCTGGTGGACCCCTGCAATAAACAGGCTATATAACAGAAGTAGGACAGTAGTCCAGAAAAATGGCAAATCCCAAGAAGGACAGACATCCATGACCAGTATTAGTAAGAGGCTTAGGTCCCTCATGAAATCGTCCAAGGCTAACTTCAACAGGAAAATAGGCAAGGATTCGAAAGATAACCACAAAGCCTTCTTTGGCTATGTCAAGGATCTAAGTGATAACACACAGATTTGCGCTGTGCCGGTGCAATATAGCACAAAATATACTGAACCTACTGATATAGCCAATATCCTTGCAGAAACATTCAGTGCAAACTTCACCCCCTAAAGAGCCCACAATGATACCCGAAGAGTACAGTATCCCAGACATCAGAGACACACAGGTGAAAATAGCCCTCTCAAATGGCAAAACACAGCATCAGTGGAGGCAGATGGTGTCCCAGACTACATCTTGCAAACACTACAAGATGAACTAACCCCCCCACCTAATTAAGCTTTTCAATCTCAGCCTCTACACAGGCTACATGCCCATACAATGGCACATAGCAATGGTTATTCCATTCCACCAAGGTGGAAACACAGCTGACCATGGTAACTACCACCCCATAAGCCTGACTAACCTGGTCTGTGAAGCTATGGAGCACATCCTCATGGCACTCATTAACAAAGACCATGGTAACCTCCAAACACTTGACCCAACCCAGGTCAGCTTGGTTGAGTGCAGATCATGCCTACTGAACCTGTTTGACATCTTACAGACAGTCACCAAGGCATTAGATGAGAGGAGAGGTTGTTCACACATACTACCTGGACCTCGCCATGGCTTTTGACACCATTCCTCACTCGGGTATTATTGATAAACTCACCAGCCTGTACATAAACCCATACATCACAGGATGGGTTGCCAACAGGCTTACATACAGAACCCATATGGTAAGACTAGCAGCCTCCAGGTCAAACTCTTAACCAGTCACAACTGGTGTCCCACAGGACTCAGTCCTGGGACCCCTACTGTTTGGCATATACTTCTCAGAGGTACAGGCAAACACAGGTGGACTACGGCAGACCATGTTTGCAATGACTGCAAACTGGGAGCCATAATTGACAGTCCAGCTGACACAGACATCCTTCAAAGGGCCTCACAGAGACCGATACAGGGTGTCAAAGTCATGGCCTCAAGCTAAGTGCCACAAACTGCATGGTCATTCCATTTGGGAAAAACTAAACACCCACATATTAACACATAAGTGGCAGCCACTTTAATACAGACAAGGTAATAGGGGATCTGGGGACTAAGGTAGATAGTGATCTCTCCTTTGACAATCATAGTTAGAACATCCTTCTATGTAGGCCATCCGATTAATAAAGGGTTTGCATCTAGACATACTGAGGTTATTGTGCCCCTTTACTCATCATTCATCAGTCCCATCATAAGAGTATAATAACCCATTTGGGATGTACCTCAGAAGACACTTCCAACAGCTGGAAGGACCACGAACGTACCTCACCAAGAGGATTACTGGCCTCCAACATATGTCCTATGCAGCCAGACTGAATAAACTCCTGCTTTACTCAGTGGCATCTCTGCTGGCCTACAAAACCATGTCAAACTCAGGCTTAATGGATATGCTCCACCTATGGGAATCCATGTCACAGTGAGCCACACGCTGTAGTGAGCTAAACCTTGCCACAACAATAACTAGAACATGCTGGAGGGACAGATTCCTGTCACATAAACTCCCCATGCTTTGGAACAACATCCCTAATTACATTATACAGAGCCCCTCACTAACACTCTTCAAGAGAAACCTTGAAGAGTGGATTTGGAACAGTAGATACACCCCAGGGATCCCGCCATTTTCTCTGCTGCACAGAGGGACAGTTAATTAATCAATGGGGTGGCAAATGCTGGCACATTTCACCTAGGCTTATGAATGCCCTCAGAGAGTTAGCCAAGTACCTTCCTATGAACCTATGAACCTATACATACAGTATTTGCACATGCTAATAACTTAATTTACTGTTCAGGTGTTGACTTACCTTGTGCCAATAGCAGTTGTGTGTGCAATAGTAGAGGGCTACCTATGTTGGATGCACACAGTAGACTGCCTATACATGACAATTTACAGGTAGTCTTGTGTGTGTGCCATCCATTTGTGCTGTGTGTGCAGGTGGAGAAAGGTGTCAGTCCATAGGTGCCTACACTGTCAGTGTGTGTGCTATACGTTCCCTCTTTGCCAAGGCATGGGCATACTGGGCACACCTCCATCTGCCTACTGGGGCTGGCTCAGGGCACCTCTGTGCCTGTGGGGGCCCTTGGCAATTGTGGTGGGCTGTGAGGGCCTTCACCATTCTGTCCCTGCTTCAGCTGTTTCCGCAAGATCATATTGTGTAGCATGGCAGATACTATGAAGATGTAGGCACACTTGCCTTGAGAGTACTGCAAGGTTCCACCAGATATGTCCAAGCAATGGAACATGATTTAAGCATCCCAAACACACCCTCTACGATGATTCTGGTTTGTGCATGTGCCTCATTATGGCGTTCTTGCAGTGGTGTGTGTACATTTCTGATGGGAGTCATCATCCACAGTTCCAGTGCATAGCCAGTATCCCCCACTAGGTGACCATATGGGATGTCTCTCCGGCAAATACCTGATACAGCTGTGAGGCATGCCAGATGTGGGAGCTGTGATAACTTCCAGGGCTGCCAGCACTCACATTCATGATAATGCCCTGGGCATTGCACATGACCTGGCAGTTGATGGAGGGGTATCCCTTGCTGTTTATGTAGTGCCTACCCTGCTCACCGGGTGGTGACTTGATGTGTATGTGCATGCAGTCTATTCCACCCAGTACCTCTGGGTATTCTGCCACACGGTGGAAGAAACGCATATTGCTGGCCAACTCCTCCTGCATTCGGGGGAAGTATATGTGCTCATTGGCATGTGGTAACATGGCATCCAGGAACTGGTGAAGTACCCTGGATGCTGATGCCTGTTGTTTGCTACGGGCAAACTGGATTAGCAATGCTCCAATGTGCTTACAACTGGATTAGCAATGCTCCAATGTGCTTACAACAAAGGTGACACACCCCTCTCTTGATATCCCCAGTTGGCTTTTGAAAGGTACCTGTGGCTAGTATTCTCAGGCTTACACATACCTTCTTATCCACTGGGATGGATTCCCCTCTATTTGTTCTAGCTCTGAGGCGTGACCGGCACAGCTCCACAAGTTGCTGTTGGGTGTCCTTGTCTACCCTGTAATGCTCTACTATCTCCAGATCATATAGCCCCTGGTAGATTACCCTGGGTCTGAGCACTCTTCTCCTCCTCTGGTGCCTGAGATGGTTGTCAGCATCATCCTTCACACCACCTTCAGTCTCCAACACATGCTGGTGGATCAAAGCTATGGCAGCCCCTAACATGTACATATTAAAAGTTCCCTGTATGTATACACCAATGGTGCAGAGTGTATCAGAATACACAAATGTGTGTGAGGTGCTTTCACACTTTATACTATTGTGCTATGGATGCTGCTGATGTCATTAGCTGTGTATGAGCAATTCCAGCTGCAGGATATTTTAATTATGGGTTTTACAGTGAGCACTGCAAGTGTGGGGCCTGTAGTGTGGAGTTATGCTTGCCTGCCTTGATTAATCTGTTGCCCTTTAATTCACGTTTAAACCTGGATCCCCTCCCATTGTCAGGCATGCATCCACCTGCCAACTGTCTTGTTTTGTACTTTCCCTACCCACTCATGTCTTGCAAAATGTGTTTTGTAGCTGATATAATGCAATTCTGCCTTGTTCTGCTGTGACACTTTATTGTTTTCTTTGCAGTACAGCCCCTCCCCTTTCCTGTTCTGCAGGTAGCTGCTTGCAGTCTTGTTAGCTGTTGTCAATGGCCCACTGTAGGTTCCTAGGTGTAAATTAGTCATTTGTACTCCAATTTCCCTGCCGCAGCGTTTCCTTATTTTTTCCTATATCCTTCCTGCGTCAGCTCCAGTGCGTGCCGCGCAAACCCGTTTACCTAGTTTAAGCGCATTTTAATCTCCATTCACATGCATACTCGGTTGCCTTGTGTGCTCTCAGCTAAGCAAAGCTAAAGCCAGTTCAACTCACCCCTTTCCTGCAGCATTGCTTAGCTACGGGCAAACTGGATTAGCAATGCTCCAATGTGCTTACAACAAAGGTGACACACCCCTCTCTTGATATCATCTTTATCTCATGGGCACACCTCGGTGTTATAACGCTATGCTGTGAGGTGCATCCTTACACCAGTGAGGAATCTGTGATTTACTACAACTCCTCAAATTTGCATGAGATTGCCTACTAATTCCTAGATACCGAGCATAACACTGACACAGCCCCTTAGCAACCCTTGCACCATGGTGTGGTGTAACATGCCTGCCATTGACTATTATGGGGAAATCATGATGTGTGTGACATTGCAGTTTTATTCTATATTTTTCTATTTTCCTTGCAATCCCATTTGCACGCCACTGCCCTACGCTTAAACTTTGTGATAGTGCGAAAAAAAATTAAATGTTATTTGTATATTTTGTACATGTTTTTTATGCCAATGGCTATATATTTAGCCATTGGCATATATTAACAATATAATACATGTGTTTGGCCAGCTGTCATGACTCCAATTTTATGTTTGCAAAAAATGTGAACCGTTTCTTTATGGTTTACATTTCTGTATGCTTACACTATGCCTGCACCACTTCCTGGATCGCTAAATACCTTCATTTGAATGCTACACTTCTGCAAATGGGGTAATTAGCATACA
>NC_056728.1:1682138861-1682194732 GCF_019279795.1 Protopterus annectens | reverse complement strand
TAACCGTCGTCTATCCATACTACTAACGCACACGTTATTCTATCCACATTCTATGTCTGTCTTATCACATAGCGTGTGTTTCTCATTACTTCTAACGGTACTTTACATGGCACTGCCCAATTCCATACTTTCAGGGGCTGACAGTTTTGAGACATGTATGATTGACGTGGAGGACACGGCCTTAACATTCCCTGCTGTGAGCGGATCACACACGCACACGCGCAGTTGCATTTCCTAATTGTGGGTTACGCGCAGGCGCACATGCATATCCGTATTCTGGTTACATATGTTTACTGGGTCTGTGTGGTTACGTGGCCTGTGTTGTGACTGTTCCGGTAACATATCTCTGATCCGGTTGACGGACGTGTGTGAAACGCACTTTCACCTTTACACATGTAACAGTCTTTGCGGCATGGACGCATTACGTACACGTGCACATTTAAATGTTCTATAGTCGTAATTCAAACGGGACTGCATTCACGTTTGCCAGTTACTGTGACCACTACACGTTAGCTGTTCGGTCTCATTTACATGCATACCCATGATACTTAGCTAAATTTACATATCCCCCCCCCGCACTCACGTACGTCACAGGCATCCATTCTCCTGCTGGGAAAGGTGCGGTACTACATGTTAAACATTCCTCATTCCCTCCTGCTCATGGCCCAGGATGCATATGTCGTGACCGCAGGGATATTCAGATCACAGGGGCTTATATCCCCTACGCATACAGGCCTTCGATTGTCAGGGTGTTCCTGTGGTGCTTTGGGTTTGGTCTTGTCCGCCTAGTGTACGGAACTGTCTTGACCATGTACGAATGTCAGACGAGTCACATGGGCACGGTTTGTCCGTGTCTATGATACCATATTCCCCCCCCCATTATTCCTAACCGTGTGTGCTGATTGGCCGGCGTGCCCGTTGTAGATCTTGTTATAGTAATTGCACACGGTCTGGTCGAACTGACCTATTTCCATTACTAAACTTCGGTATTTATAACCTGTATCGCTATATTACATGGGTTTAACATTGCGTGACGGCTTCCACCGAGCCACGGACATGTCCGTTGCTTAGTTTGTGGCAGTCCCGCTCTGCTACACACATTTAACATGGCGGAATAGGTTGTACAGCTCAGCAACGGGGACATCGGGCTCTCCGTCGCTGTTTAGTATTGAATCGCTATGTTGACATTATTTCACATAGCGTGACAATGTCGACATTGGTTACGGACATCTCGCGCAGTACGTCCGCACCGCCGCGGGTGCCGTATGTCTGCTTTGGGCGGCGGACAGGCATTATGCTGTGCCATTATGTCTGGGAATATATGGTTTCTTTCCATAGATGATATAGCATACTAGCAATGACCCGCGTCTGGGTGTGGGTACTGTAGGTGTGGCCTTGGGTCAGATGGTGCCCTAGGCAGAAGGACTCCATGGTGCCCCCACCACATCACCCGCTACCCCCATCCTGGTCTACCTACACCGAATAAAGGCTGGTAAGGTGCCCCTAGCAGAGCGTCGCCCTAGGCAGCTGCCTACTTGGCCTATGCCTAAGGCCGGCTATGTGTATGGTCCCTCGGGCGTCGGGCTCGGGAACGCACCACGTCTGCCGTGGGTATGTCTAGCATTACCCACATCCAGGCGTGGTTTATTGCTATGATGTTCCATGTGTACGGACACGTGTGTTTGGACAACATACAATAGCTTCTGCTATTGGCATACAATGCTGTGGGTGGTGCCGGTTACCATACATATGGCTTTCTCAAAAGCCGATTCACACTTTTAAACACTAGTGTGGTCTCCTTTAAGGCCCCTGAGCCAGGGTAAACATTACTCAAGCCACTGAATCACTTACATATGCCTTCTACCAGCACCTACAGGACTGCATGGATCAGGCAATCCCTTACACAACTGTGAGTCTTTGTACCAATGCCAAGCATCCAGTCTGGTGTACCCCAGCCATACACAAGCTCTACAACGAAAGGAGGTAGCTACTACAAGACAGAGCAGAATCCTTGTAAGGTATGACACCCTTGCTCATTATATGTGAAGAACTACAAGCTCTCATGACATCATCCAGGGCAAATCCGACAGATATATCACCAAGGACTCAACAGACAATCATACGGCCTTCTTTAGCTATGTTGGACACCTGGGAGGACACTCCCAGATATGCTCGGACTGGGTTCAGAATGATGTGAAGTTTACTGAACCTACACACATTGCCAACATACTGGCTGACAGGTTCGGTGCAAACATCTCCCCCCCCCCTCCCCCCACATGGAGAGATGTCTGTATCAGAGGATTGTGGCCACCGAAACTTCTGTAACGCACAGGTGGGACATGCTCTCTCCAAGGCAGTGAACACAGCATCCATGGGACCAGAATGGTGTCGGCTGTGTACTCCACGAACTCATTGAGGAATTAGACCCACAGTTAGGACAGCTGTTTAATCTTAGCCTCACCTCAGGTAACATACCCAAGTTGTGGCGTACGGCGACTGTAGTCCCACTTCACAGGGGCAGTGCCTCCACTGACCCTGGTAATTACCATCCCATTAGCTTGACAAGCCTTATCTGCAAAGCCATGGGGAAGGATCATAATGGAACTCATAGATGAAGACATAGGGGACTTGCATACTTTGCATCCAACCCAGTTTGGCTTGGTCAAAGGCAGATCATGCGTTTAAAACTTGGTTGACGTTTTAGGAACAGTCACCGAGGCCATTGATGAGGGTCAGGCAGTCCATACAGCCTACCTCGACCTGGCAAAGGCCTTCAACACAATACCCCCCTCAGGTATCATTGATAAACCCATCGTCTTGGATGTGAACCCGTACATCGCAGGATGGATTGCAAACTGGCTAGGTGACAGAACCCACACGGTCATAGTTGCTGGCACCATGTCAGACTCACAGCCGGTCACAGGCGGTGTCCCACGGGGCTCAGTCCTGGGTTCACTCTTTTTCTGCATCTACATTTCCAAAGTACAAGCAAACACAGGGGGGTTATGGTTGACAATGTTTGCAGATGACTGCGAACTGGGTGCCATAGTGGGACGGACATCTGACACAGATATCCTTCAGAAGGGCCTCACAGATATGGATATCTGGTGCCAGGGACATGGCCTACAGCTAAATGCCAGGAAATGCATAGTCATACCCTTTGGGAAGAACAAGGTTACCCCTAGCTGCCATATAGGTGGCAATCCACTGAGCACAGAGGGAGTTACCAGGGATCTGGGGACCCAGGTTGTCAGTCACCATTAGATTCGACACACACGTTGCTAACGTAGTTAGGTAGACCTTCTACATTGCCCACCTGATCGTGCAGGGATTCACATCTAGATCAGGGGAGGTCATCGTCTCCTTGTACTCATCACTCATTAGACCTATGATTGAGTACATTGCCCCATTCGGAAGGTATCTGACCTGACACCTGCAGCAGCTGGGAAGGCCCCATAGGTCCATCGTCAAACGGATGCAGGGTCTCAGGAATTTGTGTTATGCTGCCCGACTGAAAGGACTCCTGCTCCATTCAGTCACATACCACTTGCTCAGTGGTGACCTGTGCCTGACATACAAGGCCATGTCGACCCATATTTGATGACTATGCTTCACCTAATGGATCTACATCCCTCAGAACCACAGGGGCAGGTGACGTGAACCTTGACACGGTCATTAATAGAATGTGTTGGAGGGACAGATTCATCACCCAGACACTCACTATGCTGTGGAACAACATCCCAGTACATGTGAGGCAGAGCACCTCGCTGGCCTTGTTCGAGGGGGATCTTGACCAATGGATGGGAGATTGCAGATATACCCCAGGGATTACTTCATTGTCACTGCTTGACAGAGGTACAGCAATATAATAGGCATTGTTATCTTCGGACTGGAGGGTTGGCAAAGGCAACATAACTATGGGCTAGGGTTATAGCTGCCCTTGGGCAGATAGCCTACTATGTACCTATGGACCTATGAACCTATGTTCATAGTTTGTCCCATTTACACTTGTCTATCCCCTATCCTCATTCGTATGTGTATATTTCTGTGGCACATGATTGAACTATTTATTACCTGCAGGTATGCTGTGTACAGTGCACATACGTCACGGCTGATTACAGTGTATCTGTGTACCTACCTCTGTGATACTGAGGACTACCACACATCCTTCACAGCATTACATGCATATGTCCATACTATTATTCGTTGGCCTGTGGGGGGTTGTTACGGCAACGGTTACACGTGTCCCTGTTTGTGCACGCGTCATGGTGGTCTTTGACCAGCCTCCGTTGCTATCATGGGATGGACGGTAGTGTTGGTGTGTGTTTGGGATGTGTTTCCACTGCCGGTACATCTGTGGGGGGTGGGGTTGGCACATGTTCCTCTTTGCAGGAAGCCCCATCCTGGACATTTGTGTCATGCGTCAACACTTGGCACGTGCCATATGTCCTGTGCTATTCCCACAGTTGTGTATGCCTTCCTGCATTACTACTGCGTGTTACTGGCAGTTTGTATCTGGTACGCATGGCTATTATGTTGGATAGCTTGGCCTATTCCCATGCTATGACATACCCATTCATCCAGGCATATACATGTTATTCCATCCTTTGCATTGGCCATGGATGTTTGGCCATCCGGCAACGCTATTCTCAATGTGTGATGTCCCACCTTCACCTTCTGTGCATGTGGCACCCTGTTGGGGCGTCCTGCTTGGTGGGCAGATGTTCCGCCATATGTGTTGTGTTTGACATGTCTGCATAGCTAATCATCAGTACGGTGGCTGAACATACTGCCTTGTCCAGATGTGTACAGTTATGGGCACCGTGGCGTGTGCACGCCTATGGGGTTTCGACAGGTCCATACCACATGCGGGATGTACACATTCTGCCGACACATTCACATGCAGCCATATGGATATCAGTACCTGAGGTGGGATGTTGACATGTGGGGTACATATTTGCCCGCATGGCACTGCCTAGGACAATACTTCTTACTACATTTCAGGTATACCCATTGTGTGTAGGTGTGCAGCTGCGCAAGGCTGCTAGCTGGGTTGGGTGCACGGTCGTACATGGGTGCGGGTTACGTGCTATGACGGGGCTGTTGTGTATTACATTTGCATGCATGGGTTCTGCTTCTGGATATTACACTTAGGCATACGCCGTCCTATGTGTATGCGACGGGCACGTTGCTGGGTGTAATACATGTTGCTATGCACATGTTTGTCTGTGTTTAGGGTATCTGGTTTCCTTCTGGTTGTTATATCGACACGGCTGCCCGGCTGTGTACTCTCACTACTGCTGGTGACCATGCCCATGTGGCTATTTGTGTGTAGGTGCGGCGCGCTGACATGCTGCGGTACACCTTCACTGGGTATGCCCACTGACAGTGCATTGCGTGACGGACACGGTATTACGCGTATCCTTTGTTCCTTGACGGGTACAATTTGGACTTCGTGGGTTAATGTTTGGTTCTCCGTTTTGTGTGAACGGGTACTATGTTGCATACTCTGCGTACGTTTCATTATCCACGGACCCTGGCTGGTGCGGTTACTATTGCAGGCGGCCTGTGACAGTCAGCACTTTAGGTTGCTCATCGCCTGCCGGCTTGGCCACGCCTACGGGCGCATCCTACTTGGGCTCGCGCACGTGCCCTCTGCACGTGTCTGTGGTTGCGGCGCACACTCATTACTATGCATGTGGCACTGCTACGCCGATTATACACTGCACTGCCGGCGCAAGCCTTACACCGGCCTTGCGCCGAGCTTCATGAATCCCGGGGTATGTCATGACAACTAAATATATATGTATATATGTAAATAGTAACATCTTTTTGTATATTTACCATTTACTACTTGAGTTATGTTTACTATGAGTACTGTACTTTATATTACCAACAGATGTTAAGTTTGACTGTTGCAACCTTTTTTATTGTTTTATTATATCTGTCTTGGAGCTTATCTCTCCTTCTTTTTTGTATGTATCTTGGAGCTTTTCTCCCTGGGCCTCTACTGAAAATGGACATATATCCAGTTAGACTAGCCTGGTCAACAAATGTAAAATAAAATAAATAAATAAATAAATTGCCCCTAAGGGATAAGGGTAGCCCTGCTAGGAGCAGCAAATCATTTGAGGTTCTTTAGAAAATCACAATGGTATGTGCATGCATCAGTCAATATCACAAATCTGTTTGTTTTGCATACGTCTTCTGTCCTTTGATTATTGTTTGAAAAGTGCAAAATCTAAAAATGGGATGCCATAGTCTACTTTAAACTATAGTTGTCTGAGCAACAGGAGAATATATATGAGCTGTCCATGTTTATTTATGTACTCAAATAACTGCTTTTACAGCAGTTTTTCAAAGATTTTATGTGATAGGGCACAAACTAGAAATAGGTCTGAAATCTTTGAATTCATTGGGTGAGGGCACTTTTGAGTGTGGAATAGTGACAGGGTGTTTGATGGCAGGTGGCACTATTCTGGCTATGATGAACACATTTAAAAGATGTATATGGGCTTATTTTTTAGCTGCATTTCTAAGGATCATGAGATGAATCTCAATGTACTTGGCAAATGCGGAATTTAGGCTTTTTAAGAGCTGTGGTTTTGACAGCAATTTAGTAAACTGTTGGGATACAATACTCCTTTGCTTCTTCTCTCACCAGAAGCAGAATGTTAGCAGCAACCCCAAGAAGAGAAGCAGGCCATGGCCTGTTTGGTGATCCACAGCCTTGTCCCAGATGATGCAAGGGTCTGCAGGTTTGTAGCCTTTTTCTGGTAGATGCCTCAAATAGCAACCAGATCAATCAGGTATGTTAAGCACAGACACACTCTCCAACCAGAAAGAGTCAGGAATCAATGCACTCTGCTCCTACTCTCACCAGGATCAGCATATAAGCACAGATTCCAAGCTGTCACCTATAAAACAGATGTTAAGTTGTCAATCTCGCCTTCATTCTTGCTGGATGGGTTCGGAGCCAAACCTTGGCTCCAACTCGGCCTAATACTAAAGCTCGAGAGCTATTTTTACCGGCTCGAGGCTAACCTATGTCCCATAATGCTAGACGTCATATACCCAGATCTCGTTTGCCGCTTCAGCTACAAGGTTGCGTTTTTCACTGGCTCCAGGTCATATTTTATTATTAATAGCTTTATAGATAGTTTTTCTGTCTGATTTTTTTCCTATTTTACCTTTTTAGTGTTAGTGAAGTTAGTGACTAGTTCCCCCCCCCTTTTAGTTGCTAACCACCCCCCCCTTTTTCTCCACTCTTAAGGTGGTTGGGCCTCTGACCCTCCCCCTTAGTAGTACAGTTTTCCCTTAGTTGTTTCTGTGTGTGTGTGTGTGTGGAATTCTGTCCCTCTGTTTAGTGGTAGTTCCCTTTTTCTACTTATTGTAATTTTTTATTATAGTGTAATTTTACATTAGTATGTCTAAGGATACTAAGGTATTGGGTTTCAAAAAGTGTGACTCGTGCTGTCAGAAGATGTCTCTGACAGATGGTCACACTTCTTGTGTGTATTGTTTGGGCCCTCTGCACCTGCAGGACTCTTGTTCCATCTGCCATGCTTTTAGCCCTAGAGTCCTGCAGGAGCGCAGAAATAAACTCATTCTTAGAGGCTTGTTAAAGCCTGAAGGTTCTCCAGCTAAGACCATGACTGGAAAACCTCCAAAGCCCGCCAAATCATCGGCTCCATGTTCAGAGCTGGCTCTGAGCGATTCTCTTGCTGCCTCGTCAGTTCCGGCCGGAACCGAGGCACCTAGACCTCAGTCGGCTCCGACTTTAGTGTCGGAGCCGTCCCCGAGCAGAAATCACTCCAGGTCTCCATCTCTCAAGTCGGTTAGATTGGCTCCGAAGTCTCCTCTGTTGTCGGAGCAGAGCCATAGATCTCATTCCTCTAGGTCTTCCAGGCTTTCGGACCATGACCTCCAGAGGGTAGTCAGCCAGCTTTTAAAGTCACAAGCACTGGCCCAATTGCTACATAGCCCGTATCAACAGACAGGGGCTACCCCTACACCCACTCAAGTTCCTCCTCCGACTACTCTGCTGAGTTCGGAGCCGGAGGTCGTCGAGGTGAGTACTGTGGGGGCGTCGGAACTGATCCCTCTTTTGTCGGTTCCTTCATCGGCTCCGATCCCATCCTTGGCTCCGTCCTTGGAGGGATCTGGGTGCCGAGACTCCCTGGTCAGCTCCGAGGGGGCAAGTGGCATCGGACACTTGTCCAACCCCGCTCTCCCTCTCTGAGCCTCAGCGCAGGTGAGTTTGGCCCCGACATTGGCCTCGGAGCTGTCCCTCTCTCCCTCTCGGTGCCGGGGGGAGCTCTCATCTCCTCGGAGTTGGGTCCTTCTTCCCTGCCTGACAGGGGCACCTTTGAGGTCATGAGGAGCGTGTTGGCTCCAATACCGGCACCATGGTTGGCCTCCTTGGCCCCTCCCTCTACGGTGCCTGCTTCGGCCCCTGCCTACCCTCCCAACCCCAAGTGAGGAGAACCGACACTCCAGGCAGGCCCATTGGGCCTTTCTTCCTCTTCTGAGGCCTCCCCTGAGCCTTCGGGGGAGCCCCCCTCAGAAGAGGACATGTAAGAGGAAACATGTTGACTCTCCTGAGTCAGTGACATCTGACACAGGCCTGGATGATTCGGAAGGGTCCCCAAGGTCCCCCCTCTGAGGATGTCTCCTTTTCTGACATCTTAGAGATCCTCAAACAGAGGGGGAACTGGTCTGCCCTTAACCCATCCGAGGACGAGTCGGTGTACCTGGATGCGTTCGGTTCTCGCCCTTCTACCTCCTGGGTGTCCCCGCCTTTCGACCCACTTATGGAGGTGGTGGCTCGGAAGGCGTGGACGGCTCCGGATACTATGGAACCAACTCCCCGGAGGTGCACTAAATTTATTACTGCCCCGACAGACAAACAGTTTATCTCTAAGGGTGTCCCCGTGGATGCCATGGTGGTGGCGGCAGCCACTAAGAAGGAGCTGGCTGACCCTTCAGTAACTGTCCATCCTCCTAATAAGGAATCTAGGACTATGGATAGGTACGGCAAGTGGATGTTTTCTTCAGCGACCTTTGCCATGCGGTCGGTGAACTATTTATGCCATTTCACCTGACTTCAGAGAGACCTTCTCAAGGAACTGGGTGAAACATTGCAGGACCCAGCAGCTGTGGGGTCTCAGGAAAAGATCAACTCCCAGCTGGGGACCCTGAACTCTATCGTTAACTCTTCCATGTGGCTCATCTCTTATGCAGCCGATGGAGCAAGTAGAGCCGCAGGTACAGGTGTTGCTCTAAGGAGACACACCTGGATGCGGCTCTGCAATTTTGCTGACCCCTTCAAGGCGTCCATCACTAACACCCCCTTTGATGGTTCTGCTCTTTTTGGACCTCAAGTGAAGGATACCTTAACCAGGTGCGAACAAGAAGGCAAGACTCTCTCTGCCATGGGAGTCCATTTTTCCACCCCTTCTAGACCATATCCTAAGGGTCAAAAGGGCGGGAAAATGTGGTTCCGCAAACCTCAAGGAGTTCTGCTGGATGCACGTGGTGAGCTTCCCTCCAGAAGCAGAGGAGGGAACAACAACAGACGCCGCCCTAGGGGCAGGGGGGTCCGCAGAATCAGGATAACAGAGAATCGTTCTCTGACAAACCCTTTCAGCATCCCTGAGGAGCTGCCCAGCTGTCCACCTTTGGAGGCAGTCGGGGGAAGACTTTCGCTGTACCCAAAAGCCTAGCGCTCTCTTACACAGGACAGATGGGTACGGTCGATCATATCCAAGGGTTACAAAATCCCCTTTATCCACACCCCACATCAACCAAAAGGGCCTCTTCCAGATGTTCCACCCGGTCTGAGAGACCAAGCAGCACTAGAAATTTCAAAGCTGCTTTTAAAAAGAGCCATCCAGCCAGTCCCAGCAGACCAACAAGGGTCCAGAATCTACTCCAAATTCTTTTTGGTACCAGAAAAGACAGGGGACTGGAGACCTATTTTGGATCTCAGCAGGCTGAACAAATCAGTTCAAAGAACAAAATTCTAGATGGTCACGCTACAGTCCATTCTTCCCTTTTTGGGTCAGGACAATTGGATGTGCTCTATAGACCTTCAGGATGCGTACTACCATATCAAAATGAACAGGCGCTACAGGAGGTTTCTCCGCTTCCAGCTGGGAGCCAGTCATTATCAATTCAGAGCCCTGCCCTTTGGCCTCACCACAGCCCCCAGGGTGTTTACCAAATGCATGGCAGTGGTTGCGGCTCACCTGAGACATCGAGGATTCCAGGTGTTTCCATATTTGGATGACTGGCTCCTCACTGCCACCACCAGGCACCAGTTACTTCAAGCCAGGGATTACGCTGTACAAACGTGCAAAGCGCTAGGCATCTCCATAAATTTAGAAAAGTCTGCCTTGTTGCCTTGTCAGCATATTACCTTCATAGGCGCCATGTTAAACACGGTGGAGTTGTCAGCAAAACTACCTACACAAAGAGTGTTAGACATTCGCAGTCACATTCAAATCCTACTACAGGAGGACAGAATCCAAGACAGGCTTGTACTGAAAACGCTGGGTCTAATGGCTGCAACAATCACCTTACTCCCCCTAGCTCGCTTTCATATGCGGATACTACAGTGGATGCTTTTTTCCCAATGGTCCTTTCAGCAGCGTCCCATGTTGCACAATATTCTCATCACTCGATCATGCAAACGACACCTAGCTTGGTGGATGGTCTCATCTCAGGTACTTCAAGGCAGACCGGTTGTTCTTCCCCCTCCAGTTGCCACTGTGACAATGGATGCCTCCCTGATCGGGTGGGGGGGGGCATTTTCAGGGCAGGACAGTCCAGGGCACATGTCAACCATTCGAGTACCACTTGCACATCAATGTCTTAGAGATGAGAGCGGTGCTGTTGGCATTGCAGGCCCTCCAGAACTATCTTCCCACCGGGATGATTGCGATTCAGACTGACAATATGTCCGTAGTATGGTACATCAACAAATAGGGTGGAACCAGGTCCTATCCTCTTTGTCAGGAAGCGCTCAGACTCTGGCAATGGGTGATCTCTTCTCACCATTTTCTGGTAGCAAAACACATTCCCGGAAAGTCCAATGTCATAGCAGACAGGCTGAGCAGGGACATTCTCATGCCCTATGAGTGGTCTCTCAACCAACTAGTAGTGGATCAAATATTCAGAAGGTGGGGTCAGCCTTGCTGCGACCTTTTCGCAACCCTGCAAAACAGCAAGTGTCAGGACTTCTTCACCCTCTTTCCTCTCCTGGGCCTCTCTCCCAGAGACACTCTAGTCCACAATTGGCCCCGGGGTCTCCTTTATGCTTTCCCCCCTTTTCCCTTAATCACTCAGTTAGTCCAGAAAGCAACTGCCTTGAGGTCCAGGATGATCCTCATTGCCCCTTACTGGCCCCAACAAGTCTGGTTTCCGTTCCTACAACATCACCTACTGGAGCAGCCCTGGCATCTGGACCCAGTGCCAGACCTTCTGACCCATCAATCGGGCAGGCTGCACCAATCCCTTTCGTCTCTTAACCTCACAGCTTGGCTGCTCCACTTCCAACCCTAGCCAGGCTTCCCTTAATTTCTCAGTCAGTAAGTGATATTATCCTTGCCTCTCACAAGTCTAACACCAGAAGGACGTATGCTAGTAAATGGAAATGTTTCTCTATTTGGGCAAGGAAAAATCAAGTCGACCCCTTCACTGCTCCTGTCCAAACAATTCTAGATTTTTTAGTGGAACTTTTCCAAAAAGGCTCCTCTTCAGCCACTATCAGAGTCCAGCTGGTGGCTATTGCAAATTTCCACGTTGGCTTGTCAGAATCCAGCATTATGTCCCACAAGCTCTGCAAAGCTTTTCTGAAGGGTACCCTATTACTTAGGCCCCCAGTCAAAGACCCTCCTCCACCGTGGGAATCTAAATTTGGTACTGTCATCATTAATTCTGCCTCCTTTTGAGCCTGCTACCTCCTGCTTATTAAAACTGCTGTCCTGGAAAACACTTTTCTTGGTAGCTATTACCTCAGCAAGAAGGGTTTCGGAACTACAAGCACTATCTGTGCGCCCCGCCTTATCTTGTTTTTCACAAAGATAGAGTGGCTCTAGGACTAATCCATCCTTTTTACCTAAGGTTCTATCTGAAATAAATCTCAATCAGACCATTGATCTCCCAGTTTTCTTTCTAAATTACACTGACAGAGCTGAGAGAAGATTACATTGCTTGGACGATCACCGGCAGCTACGCTTCTATCTGGATAGAACTAAACTAACGAGAAAATCAGAGCAACTCGTCTTATCTTACGTGGAAGGGAAGCAAGGCCTTCCAGTTTCTAAAGTGACATTGTCCAGATGGTTGACCTCTCCTATCACTTTAATATATCAATTGAGGCATAAGGAGCTCCCTACCAAACCTAGAGCTCATTCAACTAGCGCATTAGCTTCCTCGGTTGCTTTTCAAGCGAGGTTACCTATGGATTCTATTTGTGCAGCGGCCACATGGGCCTCCCCTCATACATTTATTTCTCATTACAAACTGGATATTGCCTCCAGAAATCGTGCTGATTTTGGTTCTACTGTACTCAAGAGTCTGTTCCATTGAGCCACCCAGGACTAAGGGGCTAGGGACGCTGTCCCATCCAGCAAGAATGAAGGTGAGATTGACAACTTAACATTAAGAAGTTATGTACTCACCATAACGTTCCATGTTAGTTGTCTTTTTCTTGCCTTCTTTCTTGCGTCCCACCCTCCATCCCCCTAGCCTGAAAAGACCTAGAGTATTGGGTGAGACATTCTTTGTCACCAGGATTACCCCTTCACCTAGAGCTCTTGTCCTCTTTTTGGTAGCCATGATGAAAGACAGGCTGTGGGGCTTATAGTTGTATAGAGTTCATAGATTTATCCTTTCTTGTGGTGGGACATGTTTTGTCCATAGTGTTAGCTATCAAACAAGATCTGGGTATATGATGCCTAGCATTATGGGACATAGGTTAGCCTCGAGCTGGTAAAAATAGCTCTCGAGCTTTAGTATTAGACCGAGTCGGAGTCGAGGTTCGGCTCCGAACCCATCCAGCAAGAAAGAAGGCGAGAAGAAGACAACTAACATGGAACGTTATGGTGAGTACATAACTTCTTATTATTAAGCTTTCTGGTGATCAGCACTTGTATCATGAATGTAATGAATGTTTCTTGAATGTAATGAATGTTTGCTCAACAAGTTATGTGGAGTAGTTATCACCTTTGTAAGAGCATGCAGAATCTTGCAGTCAAGACATGCAGGTGATTATCACATTATCTGTGTAGGTACAGTATAACACTGAGTCATTAGCACTTGTCAGGTAAAATCATTGACAACTGTCACTGCTATTCACATTACTAAAAGTCATTATCACATTACAAGCACAGGTGTGGGACACTCCATATGCTTTTGAGTGCTACAAATATTTTTCATATTTAGTTGTAAAAGTCTGGAACTTGTTATCTTGAAAACATTTTTAGTACTTACAAGATGGAAAAAAAACTTTGTATGGTGTACACATATCACAGTTTGGTTACAGTTATGGTTATGAGAGTTATGATATTTTTTCATATTTTGCTAAATAACTTTGTCAGTGAACATGTCAACATAGAAGCGATGGTGTTCACCTAACTGAGGATGGCATTACATTATTCTTCTTGACTGACCTCCACAATGGTGTGATGACAGCTATGCAAGATATATTGGTAACATGCAGCTAGTGAGAACAAATGGATAACAGCCATGACCAAGTAGGACCAGTATGGTAAGAAACTCTATTGTTATATTTTATGAACGGCGTTGTCACTACTGGTGACACAGGAAAAGAAATGCTAGGGAAGTTGTACACATGCTGAGTAACACTTCATTTTTAGATCATCCACGAGCCATCTGCATGCTGTGCGCAGGTACAGATAACCGTTTGATTATGAATTGTGTTATGTAAATTATATTTTTCTAAGTTTGGCAAATAACTTTGGTATGGAGATGGTGAACATGCTGAGTAAGAACAACTGTTTGAGGAGAGTACCACATGCAAGAGAATCTGTAAATAACCATCCTATACACATATCACAGTTTGGTTATAATTATCGTTATGAGAGTTATGATTTCTTTTCCTATTCTGCTAAATAACTTTGTCAGGGAACATGTCATCAGAGTAAGTAATATCTCATTTTGAAGGCAGTATTAGTTACAGGATGGAAAAATAACTGTGTCTGTATGTTGGACAAATGTACAGATATCACATGTTTAAGACTTCGGTTATGAGAATTATGAAATTGTTTCATATTTGGTAAATAACTTTGTCAGAGAACTTGTCAGCATGCTTAGTAGCTCATTTGGAAGACAGTACTAGTACTTGCAAGATATAAAAACAACTGTATCTGCATGCCGTACACACGTCCAGATATCAGTTTGTTTGGGACCATGGTTATGAGAAGTATGATATTTTTTCATATTTTGCTAAATAACTTTACCAGGGAACATGTCACGAGGGTAAGTAATACCTCATTTTGAAGGCAGTATTAGTAGTTACAGGATGGCAAAAGACCTCTGTCTGTATGCAGGACAACTGTACAGATATCATACTTTGTTTAGGACTCCGGTTATGGAATATGTTTTTTTTCATATTTTGTTAAATAAGTTTGCTATGAAGCATGTAATTGTGCCAAGTTATACATCATTTTCAAGACAGTTTTAGTCCTTATAACATGATAAAAGAACTATATCTGTATCCTGTACACCTGTACAGACATCACATTTTATTTAGGACTAAGTTTATGGAAATTATGATTTTTTTTTAATATTTTGGTAAATAACTTTGCTAGGGAGCATGTAACTTTGCCAAGTGAAGACAGTGTTACTCCTTACAGCATGATAAAATAACTGTGTCTATATGCTGTACATATATACAGATATCAAAGTTTGTTTAGGAATAAGGTTATGAAAATTATGAATTTATTTTCATATTTTGGTAAATAACTTTGCATGGGACCATGACAATGTGCTAAGTAATACCTCATTTTGAAGACAGGATTAATAGTTGCAACATAGTAAAATAACTGTAGCTGTATGCTATACACATGTACAGATATCAAAGTTTATTTAGGATTTAGTATATGGAAATTATGATTTTGTTACATATTTTGGTAAATAACTTTGCAAGGGAGCATGTCAATGTCCCAAGTAATACCTCATTTTGAAGACAGTATTACTCCTTACATCATGATAAAAGAACTGTGTCTATATGCTGTACACATGCACAGATATCACCATTTGTTTAATCTTGTAAAATTATGAAAATTATACATTTGCAATATTTGCCATTATTATACCTGTATCCTTTGCAAGGGAGCATGGTGATGACACAAATGAGGCATCGTTTTGAAGCTGATATTGAGCCACAAAACTTGTACGCTAATATGTATTCTCTGTCTGTTACAGGTGATGAGATATTATGCTTTGTTTATTTATAGATTATGAGAAATATTATATAAATCATATTTCTGTGAATATCTCGGTAATGGAGCATCACACAGTAATGGTTAAGGTATCATTTTAAAGCTAACATTCATACAAACAAATTAATGACAAATTGTATGGGTCTAAATGGTACATTCACCAAGATGTGATTTGTTTTACCAAAAAAGTAAAGAATATGCACAATATTAGAATTCCTTGGCAAATATTTAATAATGACTTACATAACCACTATCAACATTTACACTGTTAGAAAGGTCAATGTCTGCAGAACAATTTTCGCATTTACATTTTTAGTCTAGCGCTTATGGTTAAATGTATGCTATATGCTATGTGTTAAAGAGTTATGAACATTTGTTTTCTTTATGGTATTACAAGTGGATTATCTGAAAATGAGCTCAGGCTGCACTGTTGTTCCTATGGTGGAAGTAAGCAGGCAGCATTTTCTGGGCTGCTCCAGAGTGAATGAGTTCTTCTTCTTTCGGCTTTTCCCATTTAGGGGTCGCCACAGCAGATCATCTGTCTGCTCATGATTGGCAGTGGAGTTTTACGGTG
This sequence comes from Protopterus annectens, assembly GCF_019279795.1. NCBI lineage: Eukaryota > Metazoa > Chordata > Ceratodontiformes > Protopteridae > Protopterus > Protopterus annectens. The sequence goes on along the minus strand of NC_056728.1, from coordinate 1,682,178,688 downwards.
TCAAGTTGCCAGCCTGGCGCCCAACCTTCCACAGAAGGCCCACACACATGCACACACTCACATCTAGGACCAAGTTAAAGTACCTAATCCACCTACTGCATGTCTTTGGGATGTGGGAGGAAACCGGAGCACCCAAAGGAAATCCACGTGACCACAGGGAGGACATGCAGACTCCACATAGAAGGCATCCCAGCCGAGAATCGAACCGGAGAACCTCTTGCTGTGAGGCGGCAATGCTAACCGCTGCACCCACTGCGGCTGCCCTTCTGGAGTGAATGAGTTAAGAGTAGAAAATCCAACCATTCCATTAATCAGTGGATTACCTAAGATGCACAAGAATAGAAATGATCCACTTTTACACCCTATAGTATCTGGAAGGGGCTGGTTTACGGAACCAACGTCTATTTTTGTCAAATGTCAACTGAAGAAAGCATTAGCAAAGATGAAAACAGTTCAGAGAGACACCTCACAATTCCTACAACTATTGCACAAATGTGTAGCAAATTTGCCTGACAGGCAAGGTCTTATTATGGTAGCTGTAGATGTTAGAAGTCCTTTTACAGTAATCCTGATTGAGTATGGGATTAAGTCTATTCGCGAGATACTCAGTAGACACCAGATTTTTAACAGATCTACCATCTCACAGTTATGCTCCTTATTATACTTAATTTTAGATAATAATATCTTTATGTATGGAAGTGAATATTATTAGCAGAAATGGGGAGTAGCCATGGGTATGTCATGCGCTAACAGCTACGCGAACTTGGTTATGGTCCAATGGGAAGAGGAATTTGTGTTTAATAATATTCATGTTTGGAAAGATTGCATTATTTATTATGGTAGATTTGTTGATGTCTTCATTTTATGGAACAGCACAGAGGATGAATTCTTAAGATGTGTGGAGTTTCTAATCTCTGTGACCTCATTTTTGGAATTTGATCATCAGAGCTCCCATGAGAAGATGGATTTCTTGATGTGACTGTTTTGTTGGATGGAGATGGGAATTTTAATACACAACTGCATAGGAAAGAATGCTGGAGGAATCACATCTTATATACAAGCATGCATCCAACTTACATCTACTCCCAAATAATTATAGGTCAGTTCCTCCGTGCATTAAGGTTGTGCACCGATGAGGGGACACAACAAGAAGAATCAGAGTGGATAAAAGAAAATGTAATAGTATGAGGCTGCAAGAATTTGGAGATCTATTAAGGACAAATGGAAGCCAAAGAACAAAGGAGAACAAGAGGGAGACCATATTTTTCAGCAGGGAGAGGAGGAGATTCTAACCATGAGTTACGGAATGAGAGAGATGGTATGAAATGTCTGCTGACTTATAGCAATGATATCTCAGCAGTATGCCAGATAGTTAAGAACAATTGGAAGATTCTATTGACAGATGAGCTTATTAAATCTATAGTAGGAGAGACCCCTAGGTTCACTTTCAAGAATAAATTAAACTTGAAAAGATTACTATGCAATAAAGAAACACTTGCTGTTCACGATTATATCTCTAGAATTGGTACCTTTCCCTGAAAAGATATAAGGCATGCTCGATATAGATACCAACAATTGCTTTAAACATCCAGTAAGTGGCCATGAATACAAACTGAGGACCTACAAGAACTGCATTACAAAGAACATTGTTTACATAGCCAGATATGACAGCTGTGCAGCATTCTACATATGAAAAACTAATAGACAGTTTAAAGAAAGAATATTATGTCACTACAGTGATATTAGATTGGCTATACAAACGAATGCTTTAGCGAGTCATATACAGAAACATCCTGGACATATGTTCTTCTTTCTGTCCATAAAGAAGATCCAAGATAGTATCAGAGGATGTGATTTTAATTAATAAAACTGAAATAGTAGAGACTAAATGGATTGCAGATTTGTGAGCAGATAGGAAGCCCTGACTAAATGGTGTGGTTCCTTTAAACTGATATTAAAAGGCATGAAACTAAGGTAATGATCTGACTGGTTTAGATACTCAATAAAATGTGGGTGTGTTTTTTTAACAATAGGGTCTGAAGAAGGCTTTGCTGAAAGTGCTTATCCTATTGCTGGTTTAAAGACCAAAATTGTTTTTGGTGGAATGTTGTGACTTTCATTTCTATTTATTTATTTATGACAATTTATTCCTATTAAAGCATTTGGTGTTGATTATATCTTGGAATTGAAAGAGTCTCTCCCCGTGGAGGAACATCAGTTTTGTTTCTTGTTGGATTCCTATTTTTAACACAGTTGTCATTGTTGAGCCGATATATGTTTTGTTTTGAATTGTTTAGCAATAGGGTATTTTGTTTTAACAGGAATTCAGTATTATGTTAATCTTTTGTTACTCTCCCCTTAATATCATTTAAAGCATCTTCCATGCCTGAAATGTATACTTTCTGTTGTTTCATTATTTCATGTAGTTGATTAAATTGCTCAGAGCATTTTTCTTTAAAAAAATTGTCCAGATTATTGTTCATCTTGTCCATTTTAATTGATAGTTTTTGAATATTTGTGAGAATTGACTACAACTCCTTCTTACATGATATATCTTATGAGTTAGTTTTTGATTAACTTAGCCTGAAGTAGTATACTTAATCCATTTTGAGTCGATAATGGCAAGAAAATTACTGTAGATTGATATAAAACATAGACAAAATATTCCCAAATGAAAAAAGGAAAAAGTTCTACAAAATAAGGAGAGTGGGATAACATATTTTATAAATCCTATTAGAAATATAATTCATGTAGCAGAAAAGTGAAACAGTGTTGTCAGCCTGTTACCATGTTGGCCATGCCCCCAATTTTTCTTATTTTAATGGACATCTTTGTCTGAAATTTAAAGCAGATTCTTTCATTTCTGCTGTACCTAATTAGACTCATTCAAATGTGTGTTAGACATCAGTTACCTTCAGTAATGCTGATTTTGTTTTCTAATCCATGTCAGACACCTATATGATTAAGTATATTTCTGTACTAGCAATGCCAAAATACCTTTTTTCTTATATTTTAATCTTCTCTCCTTTAGATGCTAATTCTTGGCATGTTTCTAAATGTGAATCATATCAGAGTGTAATCTGTTTCATATATAGCATCAAATATGTTTTATAGTTTTTATCTCATAATGTACTGGTGGTGAAGATATGAACTGCTATTGAACTTAACAGATAGTTTTGTGCTTGATCCTTTGATTTTCTATTTGCATATCATTTGACAGAGTAAGTCAAGTAACCAAAATGGAGACCAGATTTCCATTTTACTGTAATATGCTGCATGATGTCTAGAATAGTGGAGAATCTCATACACCAGTCATGCAAAGTGGCATTCAGATGTGGTCAGTGGCACTGTACAAATAGTTCATAAATATCACAATAGAATACAATGCCAGTATGAGAGAACTAAAATGCGGTAAAGCATTTCAGAAAATATTTGGATATTGATTGAAGAAAATTTGCAGTTGAAGAAAGAGTCCTACTGAAAAATACAATGGTCACTATAGACACCATGAAGCAGGCTGTATAATCATGTTGCCTGTGGCATCAGCAACCCCGAAAATGTGCATGCCTTTCTTCATAGCAACTTACAGATAAGATTATGGTAATTGCTTTTGAGATTAAAAACTAGTGCAGGCTGAATATGACATTAGTGCTTGACACATAGCAGCACATATATTCTGGGAGAAACCCAATTCCAATGCAAATTAAAATGTGTGAATCCTTCACAAGAATCACAGGAAATGCAAGGCATTTTTGACAAGAGGCTATGTGTGCCTTGCCAATAATCACCCTTAGGCTCTACTTTCCTTTTTAAGGAGGGCAAGGCCTGTTAAGTCCTAAAGTGAATTGTAGGTTACCCGTGCAACTGTCTAAGCCTTGTCTGAGGATCAACTTGGAATTATAGAGCAAGGAAATGTGAGAGGGTACCTATCCAGTTGTCCAAGCTATGTTTGAAGGTCAACAAGGAATCATATAGGATGGAGAGATGTTAGGTGATGAACTTATCTCCCAATTTAGTTTTATTTATTTTCTTAAGTAGATTGAAATAACTTTTTCTAGTATTGTCTGCACTATTTGACTTATTAAAAAAATGAAATTCAAGGACACTTCTATCAGTAACATTCTGGAGACATACAAGAGACACAGCTGCTACTTCTCTAGTTGCTGTGGCTAACACACCGGGCCAGATTTAGGGCATAAGAATGCACTATTGAGCGGATGATATGTCCAAAATAAGGGATGAACAATAATTATGAAGAAGGGTCTGTAGCACAAACAGTTCTCCACTGTCATCAAATTAATATATTCCACATATGTATTACCTACAAGTCTTGTTGTGGATGCATATCTTAACAGGAATAGTTGGCATTCCAGCAACTGCCAGGTGAAACTCAATGGTGATAAATAATCACACATTTTAGTGTGACATTAAGGTAGTGTGAATGACACCCACACATTTAGCATATATGGGACCAAAACCTCTTCAGAGATATCCACATTACATATGGACATCTACTAGATCAGCAGGCAGCCAATGCAAACATATCAACTATGACTCAGTATTTATACAGGGAAAGCAGACATGTCTCCTCCCTTCATAGTTACACTGCACAGTTCTAGATACCCAGTATAATGCTGACTGATGAAAATAATACAGTTCCTATCTAACGCTGTTGCCAGATAGGAACTGAGGAAGTTGCTGATGAAGGATGGAATGACCCTCACACCTTCACTGGGATTGAAGTACATGACTACAAAGTGCAGATGAAAAGCTCTATATGCACACTGGAAATAATCAGCATCTGTTTCTACATGCTAGTTGGCACAACCTTCTGTCACACAGTGACACTGCAGAGTGGCATAAATCTGTAATAGGATGATACAGATGATTGTGGCCATATACATCATGGTGTCACAGGTTTAACAGAAGGTTCTAACACTCTACTAATAGCAGCTTTTCCTATAACAGTCATGGACTGTGCATCACCCTTTAGTGACATGCCATGATAATGTCCATTCACACGTATGCCATTCCTGCTTTATCCAAAGGGCTTTTTAGTCATGCCGCAGATGGCATGTGCCATAGATACTCTCTGCTCTTTTCTTGCATTGCCCAACAGTTCCTGATACTTTCTCTTGTTTAATCACACTTGTTGTTCTCATAATGGTTAACACATACCCAAGACACCATCTCTGTGTCTAGTTTAAACACATCACACAGCACTTCATGATGGTGTAATTTAGTACTATCATATCTGAGGCCCTACATGGCTGTCATTCCCTATAAGGCCCTAATGGCAGCTGTCTGAGTATCCATATCCATGATCTGCTAGAGCAAATGCTTTCTACATTCGACAAGTTGCTGCTGGCACACAAACAAGTCACAGCACACTGGCAGCTTAAATGCTTCTGCAATGCCATCAGCTACCATTGCATGTGAGACAGACTGAAGTGATTATTCTACTACTGGACACTATATATAAATGTTTCACTCATCTTTACCATCTCCATCAGCTGTACCTATCACAAGGTCCATCTGCATGCTAGTACTCTCTGTACCTATTCCATCAACCACTGTAATGGTAGCCATTGCCCAAATTGGAATCAGACTATGTGTGACTTTTTGTCATGTTCAGTATATCATAGACTATGCCTTGTAGGTTCAGCCTACCATCAGATATCTGATAAGTACTCTTAGAAGATGCATCAGATGAACAGTCACTATGAAATTCAGTTGCCCAAGGTTCAGGTCCACTTCTGGACAGCAGATTAGTTGTGGCATCTGTCTTCCCAAATGTGTTGACACCACTAGCAAAATGCAAACAGCACACACACATTCAGCTATACAGTTTCAAGAATAGAGCAGTGCATGTGCATACTCCCATATGATGAGAAATAAAAGACAACAAGGAGTCCTTCTTTGTGCAAGAAAGATGGCTTGAGGTACAATGTAGGGCACATATAAAAGTAATAATAACAACCATCATCCCATCACAGCTAACACACATGCATGTGCACGAGTGTGTGCACACTCATGTGCATACACACACACACACACACACACACACACACACACACACACACACACACACACACACACACACACACACACACACACACACACACACACACACACACACACACACAAAAAATATTTACATCACCAAGAATGATGGTTTTATTGGGAATGTGTTGAGAGAAGTGTGAGAGGTTGTTTTCCAGAAGGGGAATGTTATCCCCTGGTGGAATGTAGATAGCTACTATGGTGATGGTGGCATGGTTATTAAGTTTGAGGTTGACAGATAGTATTTCAGCTGGGGAAAGGATGGAATGGGCTTCTTAAGATTTGTAAGAGGAGCTAGGTGGTTGTCGTATCCTATGGCAACCCCACCCTTTTGTTTGTCGATCTAAGTGAAGTATACTATAGCCAGGAGAGAGGAGGTCCTTATCTGGGTGTTGGGGTTTAAGCCAGATTTTGGTTAGGGCAATGATATCAGGGGTGTGGTGGGACATCCAGGCATGGAATTCACTGACTTTATTTAGAATACTTCTAGTATTTATTGAGTAGAAAGAGATGTGTGTGTTAGAAGGTGTTGAGATGCTTAAGTTTGGGGAACTTGTATTGCTGGTAAAGGTGGGATGTGTGGGGCCAGAATTTGGATGAATGTCTCCTGCTTGAAGAATGATTTTAGGAAGGTAGTAGAGTTTGTACATGTTAAGAACTGTAGGTATAGTATTATTTAAATAAGAATATAATTTATATTTCATAGATGATTATATTTGTAAATGTTAAAAATGGAGTTGTATTTATACAAACATAATATCATGTGAATGCTTTTATGTCTTTAATGATGGAATGGATGTGATTCTTTAACTAATCAACAGGGGGCATTTGAGTATAAATGGAGTTCATTTTGTATGGAATTTATCCTTGAAGGCGAAATGCCATGGTACAGATGTCTTAAAATAAAGTTATGCTCCATTATAGTGTGGCGGGCTCTTTATTTGCTTTTAAACTATTGGTAGGACACCTATTCAAGTCAGTGCCAGCTACAGGACCCCCTCCATGAATCAGGACACCCACTCTGCCGATTTGGATCTACTTGAGTCTATCAAGATACATCCGAACACCATGATTTTTGGTGACATTAACTACCCATCCATTGACTGGGTAAATTACTCATGCTCAAACTCACTTGCCCAAAGGTTCCTCAACTTTGTCAACTCTGGTGCCCTAGACCAGCTGGTTGACAACCCCACAAGGGGTGCCAACATTCTGGATTTGATGCTCACCAGTATGGGAGACCACTTTATCACCTCCTCTGTAAAGTCTTCCCCAGTGAGATCTAACCAAATATCAGTTTCATTCGAAGTAACTATCACACCTGACACCCCACCCCCAGCAGCCAAACTAAAAAACATCTCCAAAGCAGATTATAAACTCTTATGGGATGGTATAAATAGCTTCACTGCACCTACCCCCTCAGATGTAACTGGCAACTATGCCAAGTTCTACATGAATGCTGTATACAAACACCTGTATAACTGCATTGACTCAGATGTACCTGATAGGACCAAAACAAGCTCCTTAAGGAAGAGCAAATCTGCCTGATGGACAGCTGCCATTAACAGGCTTTACAATAAGAGGAAGAAATTGCTGTCTAAGAGTAAGAGGGACCGAGCCTTAAACTGGAAACACTGCCTCCTCAGCTTATACAAGCAAATAAGACTTCTGTAAAATCCTCCAAAGCAAACTATAAATCCAAATTAGCTTCCTCAACTAAGGACAACCATAAAGCATTCTTTAGATACATCTGTAATGTAAAAGGAAATGCATAAATTTGGGCTGAACTAGTAGTTAATGATACCACATATACTGAGCCTGTGGACATAGTTAACCTGTTGGCTGACAGGTTCAGTGAAAACTTCACTCCCCTGTCCCTGCCATCATACCTCTCAACTATACAGATTTTTGCAGAATGTCCAAATTTTTTGCCTCATATTTTTAGTCTGTTTTTCATAAAATTTTGGTTTTCTGGCAAATCACTGAGGAATAAAGTCAAAAAACAATGGCAGGCATTTGAATTACAGACTTCATACTCTTCAGAAAATTCATGCCAATTCATAATCTATTAGTCTATCAACTTTCTAAGTTTGTAAGAGCAATATTTAAAAATTGTCCATATTTTTGGGCCTTTGTTTCCCATTATATATGGCTTTGTCCAGATTTCTTGATCTTAGAGGTTGATCCCTTTGATCACCATGTCTCCACAGTGGTAAGAAGGGCATTCTATTGTACTTATCTCATAAGTAAGTGCATTGCCTCCAGAAAAAAAAATAAGTTATAACCTCCCTGTAGACTTCTCTCATCAGGCCAATCAGTACAATGTCCCACAGCACCTACAGCAATTGGAAAGACTACAAAAGTTCCTCACAAGAAAAATTCAAGGTCTTCAGCATCTGTCCTATGTGGATCATCTGAAATCACTGATGCTTTATTCTGTTTCATACAGACTACTCAGAGGCAATCTATGCCCTGCATATGAGGCAATCTCTGACCCTGCTTTACTGGAAATGCTGCATATCCGCAAGTCAAATGGGACACTGGTGACTCACTCTAAAGAACTTAACCTAGGATGTGGCATTAATAGAACCATCTGGAGGGACAGATTTGTCTCTCAGAGGTTACCACACCTTTGGAACAGACTCCCACATCATGTCAAACAGAGCACCTCATTGGCCCTCTTCAAACACAGTTTGAACAATTGGATGGGTAACTGTAAATTCACCTCAGGGGTTCCACGTGTGTCGCTCTTGGACAGGGGCAATATCTGCTGATTGTGGAAATAAGGGTAGAACCTGGCTAGGTTTGTAAGGTCCTTATGGCCATTAGCCTAGTAACTTCCTATGATCCTATGATTTTTGTCCTAGTCTCCACTGCTATAGTTTCTAGTTGCATTACAATATACAGCTAATGGAAGGATGCGGTAAAGCTCTCCTCTGAATCTCAGCAGCACCATTTCAAGTAAATGGATGTGCCAGCATTAACCACTCCATTCCAACTTTCACCATGCCAGATCCTCCAGCTGTTGAGGTGCTGATCATATTCAGGTCACCTGGGGCAAAATGAAGCCTTTAGCCCTCTACACAACAAGGCTAGCCAAATAATTTTTCCAGCATTGACATTTTTTTGACATTTTTTCTGGTTATATTCTTTAACAAGCCTGTTTTTGAAGCTGTCACAAATATTCTGGTGATGACTGGAAAACCCACTTTCACTGTTTAGTGATTGCTCTCCATTAATGTGACAGATATCCCTTATGAATAAGTACACAAGTTTCTGTCACATCCTTTTTGCTAAGAGAAATGTTTTGCTCCACAACATCTCCATCAACTCTGTGATGACTGCTGAAGCTTGCAACTGACATTCATGCAGTGTTTGCTATCTGACTTCAAACAGAGCCATTTACCTTTAGTGAGATAGTATTTGAGTGATTGTTTTAATAGACAATGTATTTGATGGAGGTCTTCTGGGGAAGTGATTTCATTTCTTTGGATTGACTTAGATGAAACAGCTTCATTTAGGCATTCCTTTGAATGATACAGTCTGGGGAGGAGTTGCGTTCTTGGCTTGGAAGGACTGCAGGTGTCTATCACCACATATCTATACAAAATAACCATCGTCTCTTCTTGACCACTTGCCATCTTTCTCCATTTTATTTCTTCTTCTTGTGGTTGGCTGCCTCCTTGCTTGCTGTCTCATGCTTTCCAGTTTGAAGTGCAGTATCTATATTTCATGTATTTGGAAACTACAGTCCACTACTGGATTCAGGGCAGTTACATTTTTGTTTTACTGCAATCATTGCTTATTGACTCACAACTCAATTTCTTCAATTATCTGAAGACTCTTCCTCCTTTTAATCATATATTTCTTTACCTCTGATATGCATAAGAAACATATCATTATTTAAATACTTATTAACATGTATTTGATTTTCTTTATTTCTATTTAATTTGTGTGTTTTCTACTTGTATTGTAGTTTTTATTTTCTTTACTGAATGTGAAATACCAGGTTAAATAAGACCTTTAAGAAACTTAAACATCTGATGCTGCCAATCTTCACTCAATCCTTGACAGTGGGTTCGGTTCCAAACCTCGGAACCGAGATGGACGTTTACTTCAGCTTGCGCTCTCCAATCTCTCGACCCAGGCTCTACCCATAATGCTACTCACAGAGATTACCTCTGATCTCGTTTGCCACTTCGCAGACCAGATGCATTCATTCACTCTCTTGAGCCTTGGCTTAGTTTGTGAGTAATTTCAAATTTTTTGATATTTTATTTCTAAAGTTTCTTCTTCATAACTCCTTGTATTTCTATGTGCTCCTCCCTCTTCTTATTGTAGCTGGTTTCTATCATTCTCTCCTTTACCATTGGTAGACTGCCCAGTACCATTCTTGGTACCCCCTTTCACTTCTGTTAATTACCTTTAAAGGTAGTCTATCATACAATCACTGGTGTTTTTCTTTCTGCTTTCTATTTAAAATAAAAATAAATCTTGCTCTATCTATATTTCTTTCTTGTGTGACTGCCTGAACCTGTTATGGTGGACCAGCAGGAGAAACTTTCACCTTCTAAACCCAGTAAGGCCACCTTCGGATTTAAAAGGTGTAAGAAATGTGAGGGCAAAATGCCCAATTCAGACGGGTATACCCTGTGTGTGTATTGCCTTGGCAAGATACATTTGCAGGAGAACTGTGCGATTTGTCACAGGTTTTCTACCTGTACTTTAACTGAAAGGAAAAACAAATTAATATTAAAAGGACTACTTAAAACTGGATTTGACGAGGCAATTTCTGAGTCCAGAGAGAAAGCTGGTACTTCATCATCTTCCTCTTATTCTTCTTCTCCTGCCTCAAAGAAAATGTCTTCCTTGGTTCCAAAGTTCTTGGAACCATCAAGAAAAATAGCTAGACCTTCCTCGGTACCGAAGAGTTCATCAGCACCAGAGGATTTGTCTACACTGACTATTGCTACTTACCACTAAATTGGCTTCGGATCTGACAGCTTCTTCTTCGGTACCTACTGATATATCGGTACCAAAGCAATTGGGGCTGCCTTCCTCTCCCAAGAACATCCTACTCCCCATCTGTGGATCCATTTAAAGACACTCCTTTTGTGGAAGTGAGACCTCTGAAATCTCCTTCCACTGCATCTGTTTGTTCTACTAAGAGTGTCTCAGACACAGACATTATCAGACTGGTGGATCAGCTCCTGGTGGCGAGGGGATTGCCCTCAGTTCTGAGCTACACCAGCTTCAGAACGGTTCATCCTATGACACCCCCATATCCTCCTCCTCCAACTCTTGCTGAGCCTTTGGTGCCCCATTTCCTGAGTCTCCCAGCCCGGCTCTGACTGTCTCGGTTCCGGCAGCATTTTCATCTCTGGTTCCAGGGACTGCTTTGAGTACCTCTGAGTTTTTGGCTCCGGAGACTTCCCAGGGTCGAGACTCACTGGTCGGGTCCAAGATGTATAGTACCTTTTCGGTCCCTTCATAACCATCTATAACTCTTAGTGCCTTGGCCTTTGCAATGTTGACCCAGACTTCTGCTCTGGAGGCAGCTTCCTCTGTGCAGAGTGTGACTGTGGTTCCGAAGGAGTCTATTTTGGTTCTGGGCTCCTACCCCTCTATGGGGGGGGGGGGCAGCCTTATGGAGAGGGCGTTGTCTGTTGGAGACTCACAGACTGTGCCATCCCTGTCAGGACAGATTTCTGCATCCCCTCAACCTGAGCTACCATCAGTCTCACCCCCAGGACAGAGAGCACAAAAGTCTCAGGTAACACCTAACTTGATAGTCTCATTTTCACATACTTCCCCGGATCATCCCCCCGTGGATGTCCTGTGAAAAGAAAGTGCAAGAGGAAGCACTTAGACTCCCATGAGGAGTCTTTCACTGAAGATACTGATTTTGATGAATGGGAAGGTTCCCCCAGGTCACTACCTGATGATGTTTCCTTCTGGGATATCCTAGAAATCCTGAAACAGAGGAGTGGGTGGTCCTCCTCCCAACCTTCCTCAGAGGAATCAGTATACCTGGAGGCTTTTTGTGCTTAATCCTCTACTTCTTGGATCTCTCCACCCGCTGATGATCTCATTAAATTAATCGCTCAGTGGGCATGGAAGATGCCCAATGCCATAGAGCCAGTTCCTAAGAGATCTGATTGAGTATTATCAGCCCCTAAAGAGGAACCACATTAGGCCAAAGGAATTCCTGTTGATGCCATGGTGGTAGTGCCAGCCACCAGAAAGGAACTTGCTGAGGAAAGTCCTACTATCCATCATCCTAACAAGGAGTCTAGGACTTTGAATAGATTTGGGACGAGTGTTTATGCTTCATCAACCTTTGCTCTAAGGTCCTTGAATTATATGGCACACCTTACAAGACTGCAGAGGGATCTGATCAAGGAGCATTTGGATACCTCCGAAGGAGCAGTGGCTGAAGGGGTATGAGGTAAATTTACCTCTCAACTTGCAACCCTAGAAGCAATTTTGGATCTCCACTAGAAAACACACAATACTTGTGTAATGTTTCTTCTTGATTTGTAATTTTTTTTTTTATATTTTAAAAATGCATTCTGTTTTTGTGATGATCTGTGTTTGTTCATCAAGGGAGATCTTCCCCTTGGATCTCCACCAGAAAACATGCAATACTTGTGTAATGTTTCTTCTGGATATGCAATGTTTTTTGTTTTGATATTGTAAAAATGCATTTCAATTTTTGTGATGATCTATGTATCTAAAATCTACTTCTGGCCCAGTCAGACATTCCCGGTTAACAAAATGTAATAAATAAGTAAAAAATAATAAATAACATTTCTAACTCATTCATGAGGCTTGTTGCCCATGCAGCTGAAAAGATGACTAGGGCAGTAGGTTCGGGCTAGCCATTAGAAGGCATTCCTTGTGTGAATTTGTGGAGCCATTTAAAGCATCATTCATCAACACTACATTTGACGGATCTTCAGTGTTTGGTCCCAAGGTAAAAGATACCCTAGCCAGATGTGAAAAGGATGGTAAGACCCTTTCTGTCATTGGCATATGTTTCTCCACTCATCAGAGACCATATTCTAGGAACCAGAGAAGTGGGAGACTATGGTTTAAAAAATCCAAAGGGCCTTTCCAGGATTCACGAGCAAAGACTTTCCCCGGTGCAGAGGGGAAGCAGTGGAAGATGCTGCCCTAGAAGCAGAAATGGACTTCAGCATCAGGGACCCAGAGAGACCTTCTTTGGAGCTTCCTACCAGCACCCCTGAATGGGTGCCTCATTGCCCGCATCTGGAGGCAGTCAGCGATGACTTTCTCTGCACCAATCAGCCTAGCAAATATTAACAACAGACAAATGGTTGCAGAGGTTACTAAATTCCTCTATCACAACCTCCAAAGCCCCAGAAAAAAACTCCCAGGTGTACCACCCAGTCTCAGAGAAGCAGCAGTTTTAGAAATTCAAAAAACTACTAAGTAAAAGAGTCATCCAGAAAGTCTCACCAGACCAGAAATGATCCAGATTTTAATCAAGATTCTTTTTAGTTCCCAAGAAAACAGGGGACTGGAGACCCATCTTGGATCTCAGCTAATTCAACAAGTTCACCAAACCAAATTCCAGATGGTCCTGGTTCAGTCGCTCTGTCCATTCCTGGAAAAAGATGAGTGGATGTGCTCTATCGATCTCCAAGAGGCCTATTACCACAAAAATGGAAAAGAGCTCCAGGAGGTTTTTGTACTCGACAACTGGCTCCTTACCGCTGCCACCAGGTGTCAATTAGAATGGGCAAGAGATTACACCGTACATCTCTGTGCATCTCTGGGAATAACTATAAATTTTGAAATGTCCGCAGTTCAACCCACTCAAAAACTGGACTTCATTAGAGCCCACTTAGACACTGCCTCAGGAATTGAATCTCTCCCTCCACAAAGGCTACAACACATAAGATCTCAGGTCAGTCAATTGCTACACAATGACAAGGTTCCAGCAAAATTAGTTCTTCAAACCTCAGGCTCCATGGCATCAGCAATCACTCTACTCCCCTTGGCAAAATATCACATACTGATATTACAATGGCTACTAGCATCCCAATGGTCACTCATTTACCAACCAATTTCTCAGCTAATTCTGATTACCAATTGTTGCAAGCATAACATGTTGTGATGGTTACACTCCAGCCAGATTTTTGTGGGTCATCCTTTCATTCTCCCCCAGCCCCAAACCACAGTGATCACGGATGCCTCCCAGACCGGGTGGGGAGGGAATTATCTAGGAAGGACAGTCCAAGGCACGTGGTCCCAATTGGAGGCCAACTTGCACATCAGTGTACTAGAGATGAGGGTAGTGCTGTTAGCGTTGAAAGTATTCCATGATGTTCTCCCTCTAGGAGCAGTAGTGATTCAGACGGACAACATGTCAGTAGTCTGGTACATAAACAAACAAGGGGGGACCAAATCTTACCTGTTGTGTAAAGAAGCAGTCAAAGTTTGTCAATGAGCGATTTCTTCCAACTGCTTTCTTATAGCAATGCACATTCCGGGCAGTTACTTGATAGGATAACCTCTGATACTATTTTGGTCACTCTTGATATTAAGAGTTTATTTACGAGTATACCGAATGAGTTTGGTATAGAGGCGGTCAGGAGGCATTTAAATGAATGTGATAATATCAGCAATGATGAACAGTTTGTTATTTGTACTTTGTTGGATCTGATATTAAATAATAACATTTTCATGTTCCAAGATAGAACGTATAGGCAGACATGGGGGGTTGCCATGGGCACCCCCTGTGCGAATGCCTATGCGAACTTAGCAGTTTATGAATGGGAGAGGGTATATATCTTTAACAAAGAGAATTTTGTCAACAAGGCCATTTATTACAGGAGGTTTGTAGACGATATCATTCTTTTTTGGAATGGTACTGTTGAATCCCTACATGATTTTGTAAGCTACATGGGGACTACTACATCCTTTTTGAGTTTTACGCATGAGTTTTCCTGCGTTAGCATTAATTATCTTGACGTAACTATAGCTAAAAATGACAAGAATGAGTTCTCTACGTCTTTATACAGGAAACCATGTTGGAAAAATGGCATATTACACTATGAGAGTATGCACCCCAGGTACATTTTTCCTAACGTAGTAAAGAACCAGATGACTAGGGTAACCAGACTCTGTAACACTGACAGTGAGAGTGATCGTCTTTTAGATTTTCAAGTACAATGTTTTATGAACAGAGGTTATCCTACTCAACTAGTCATGAGCTGTAGAAACAACAACACAAATGCCCCTGAAACGTGCTTAAGGAAGTTTCCATATAGACATCACCATAGACCTCAGATGGGCATAGTACAATATGACATCAAATATACTAATGATGTCCAATATATTAAAGAAATTTTGACTAAGAATTGGAAACTGTTAAGCATGAATAAAGAGTTGATGAATGTAGTGGGTAAATATCCTAGCTTTAGATATAATAACTGTTTTAACATGAAAAGGCTATTGTGTAAGGAAAAAGTTTCATTTATACCTACTGATTTAAGAGCTAATTTTAGGCAAGGAACGTTTCCTTGCAAAAAATGCTGCATCTGTAAATATATTACGAAAGAACAGAGATATGAAAATAGGGAACTGGATGTCGTATTTACCCCTAATTTCTATGCCACATGTGACACCACTAATGTAATTTATTTAGCCACATGTGACTGCTGTGAAGTATATTATGTGGGCCTAACGACACGCAGACTTAAAGATCGGGTGTACAATCACGTATATGATATACGGAAAATGAATGATAGTAATGTATTGGCCCGACACTGTCAATTATTTCCGGCCCACACTTTTAGATATAGAGTCCTTCAGATCTTATATCCCAGCAGACGGGAGGGTGACACCCTAGGAACCCTGGAATTATATGAGTTGAGATGGATTTTAACACTTAGGGCACATATAGAACCTGGCCTCAATACTTCACTCAATATTAGACCTGCTCTCTTATGATCTTTCTGCTCCTCAATAACTTAGACTGTGGTATTTATAAAGTTGTCGCATTTTTTACATTGTCCTGAGGTGAATTTTGAATGAGCTGCTGGCTCCCAATGGGTTGCATCCACTTCTATGAAAGATGGTTATATATTGTTTCTTATAGAAATGTGAAATGTTGTTCACAATGTTCTATCATTGTTTGTAGATATTTAGAGCTTTCACATAGCAGTGATTTTATTGAGATGTTACTTGTTAGGTGAAGATATATTTACATATGCTATTTTTCCTTATGCTTCATGTTTATTGTTCCCATCTTTCCCATTCTTCCCCTTCCCCTTCCCTCCTCCCCCCCCCTCCCCCTTCCTTCTCCCCCCCTCCCCTCCTCCCTTTTCCCTTCCCCATAATCCCCCTCTTTTGTTCTTTTATCTTACTGTTCCTTTTCTTCGTATTGCTCCTTTATCATATTTTTCTTTTTCTCTTTTATTCTACCTTTCTTTCCCTCCTTTCCCTCCCTTTCTGTCCCTATCCTACTTTGTTTCAGTCTTCTTGACATATATGGACCCTAGGGGTTATTATTTGTATGTATGTATGGAGCAAAGTATATGTGTATATTTTATATATTGCATATTTTATTATATTTTTTACATTGTGATTTGAGACTTCGAGATTAGATGTTGGTAGTAACGTTTTTATTTTGTCTAACTATGAACATGTTATAGTTTTTTCTAAGAATTAGATGTTTTAAAGTTATTTTGATTATGTATGAAATGCTGCTAAGTAGATACGCTATGCTATCTCACTAACATTCTATATGAGTGTCCGAGAATGGAGTTCATTATTGTACTTAACTGCTTCACAGTAGGACAGTATCCCATAAGATATACTATATGATTGCTATGGATAGTTTTTTATACTATCTTCTATGTTATGAGCTGTGTGATAATGTTTCATTTCTCAATAATGTTAACTTTATAGGATGTATATAAATTTTGTCCTTTCTAAATTGATAGATTGGACGTGATTTACCTGCCAAAAAGACTTATTAATTAGGGCGTGAATGCTTGTATTTAAACTGGAGTATCTACGTTTTTCATTGTAACCTGATGAAGCGCACTTGTTAGGTGTGTGAAAGCGCTCGTTCTGTTATAAAATAAAAACCTCTAACTATCGTGGTGGTTCCAGTGATTTGTTGGAACATTCCGGGCAGTTCCAAGGTGATAGCAGACAAATTAAGCAGAACTATTCTCTTGCCTCATGAGTGGTCACTCAATCTAGCAGTGGCGAACAACATTTTTCACCACTGGGGCCAACCTTGTTGTGATCTCTTTGCCTTTCCTCTAAACAACAAGTGCAGAAGTTACTTTGCCTTAGTCCCCCACCCAGTCTGCTTTATGCCTTTCTCCTAATTGCTCTCATTTCACAGTTTCTACAGAAAGCCAAAAGGATGGAAAACTCAATAATCCTCATTGCCCCCTTCTGGCCTCGACAAGTTTGGTTTCCCTTCCTGTGGCCTCATTTGATTCAGAAACCATGGATTCTGGACCCAGCTCGAGATCTGCTGTCTCATCCAGAGGGCATGGTGCATCCAAATCTCCAAATCCTCAAGTTCACTGCATGGCTTCTCCAATTCCCATGATTGTCAGGCATCCGTCTCTTTCCTCACCTGTCCGACAGATTATTATCACTCACCAAAAATCATCTACAAGGAAATTATACCAAAGCAAATGGGAAAATTTTGCTAGATGGGCTCTAGACAATGGAATAGATCCATATTCAAGTCCTATCCACAAGGTATTAGACTTTTTAGCCTTACTTTACCAGTTGAGTTCCTCTATGTCAATGATTAAAGTGCATCTAGCTGCAATTTCAAACTTCTCCTCTGATGTCACACAAATTGTGTAAAGCATTCCTAAAGGGTCTTCTGTTGTGAAGACCTCCATTTAAAGAACCTCTCCCTCTTTTGGATTTAACTATGGTCCTTCAGGCCCTGACTCAGAACCCCTTTGAACCACCGGCAACTTGTGACTTAAAATATCTGTCCTTGAAAACCCTATTTTTGGTAGCTATCACTTCTGGCAGAAGATTCTCAAAATTTCAGACCCTGTCATGCCAACCTCCTTACTTAATTTTTCATAAAGATAGAATTGTGCTTCAAACCAATCCTTCCTTTTTGCCCAAGGTTGTATCTGAAACTAATATTAATCAGACTTTACAGCTACCAGTCTTTTTCCCAAATTTTTTGAACAAGGGAAAGACTGCATCACCTTCATTTACCATTCTAAAGGACTCCAGTTCCCAAAAACAGTTCAAGCCCATTCTGCAAGAGCAGTAGCTACTTCTGCAGTCTTTCATGCCAGAGCTTCTTAAGATGACATTTGTGCAGCAGCCACTTGGTTTTCTCATCATACCTTCATCACTCATTACAAATTAGATCAGGTCTAAGAGGACAAGCATCCTCTGGCTCTATGATGCTTAGGAATATTCTTCTCTGAGACCTCTCAAGATTAAATTAGCTAGGGACTCTGTCCCACTGTCAAGGATTGAGTGAAGATTGACAACATCAGATAAAAAAAGTTATGTCTTACCCTAACGTTCCACATGTGTTGTCGATCTTCACCAATCTATGACATCCCCACCCTCCATCCCCCATCCTGAGACTCATAGTAGACCGAATTTAGACTTTGGCTAGCTTTCCTTTAAGGACTCATATTTGGCTTCAGTTAATCTAATTATCATTCATTTTTGACCTCTCACGTCTGACTGCCACTCCTCGGCAACTCGATCTGAGGTAATCTCTGTGAGGAGTATTATGGGTAGAGCCTGGCTTGAGAGTTTGGAAAATGGGAGCTGAAGTAAATGGTTGTCTCGGTTCCGAGGTTCAGAACTGAACCCACTGTCAAGGATTGGTGAAGATTGACAACACAGATGGAATATTATGGTAAGACATAACTTATTTTTTCCAAAGTTCCTCTCCTGAAGATGCCTTTTCTTCAAAGCTGTATTTTTGTTCAGAAGTGTCTCTTAGCTCCAAGCCTTTTCCTCTAGAGAAACCTATGCGCTCTTCAAGGATTCAATATCCCTATGGCCCAATCCAACCTTCTTGCCAAAGGTGATTCCACAACTACCTGAGTACAAAAGCACATTTAATTGAAAATCTATTATATAGTACGTCTTTCAACAGCTACCAGATGCATGGCAGTGATAAACAGTAATGCATACTAACCTTCAAAAGACACAGAAAATGAAGACGTAATTATTTATTTGTGTGTGTATTTCAACATATAGCAAAAAAAAAAAAAGAACCCAGTGTCAGGCTTAATGTACTGCTTGACTATCTGGTGCCTTTCTTGCCTCTTTACTAACAGCTCTGCCACTGATCACAATCTTCACATCACAATTATCATCAAAAGCAATAACCAATGTGATCCAGAAATTGCTGAGAACCTCACCCTCAGCTTGTGTGTACATTGTCTGTGACAATACGCAAGTATTTGCTAAAGCAAGTAACACACGTACATGATGTGGGTACTGTAAATCATTAAGATGCGATAGTGCAAATTAAGAAAGCTAAGCACCCCAACAGGTAGCAGCAATAAAAGCATTCAACACTTTAGTGGCAAGGCATGTCCCCTCTTAAAGCTATGGGCCTAGGTCACCACCCACAAAACCTACTATGATCTAACATTAATTTGTGTACTGAGATGTGAAGTGGAGGCTCAAAATGTTCAAAAAAAAATTCTGGGTTTGTGGACTCCTAAATAGGGTAGCAATTGAGAAATGTTGAGCTCTGTTTGAGATACTTAAAAAAGGCAGTAATAAATTAAATATGGTGCAACTCTACCTGGAGTCAACAAAGTACATGAAAGATGCTGCATGTTTACCATTGCCAATGACTGTGGTTCGACATTGGTAGTCTCCCAAGACTGCAAACTAACTGCAAGGACATACTGACATACTGCTATCAAAACTGTTTTTAGTTTTCTTCTTTTTAATCACATAGAAAATCAAATATAATTTCTCAAATGACCAATCAAAATTCAGTATTGTCACGAGACATATCGTAAAAGGATAAATACATAATCACATACACTAGCACAAAGAAGAGTAAAACATGTTAAATCACTACTATAAATAAATGAGCATGTCTTCACTAGCTGAGCAGAGAGCTAAGGATTTTTCTTTAGTGTGTTTTGACTATGCTTTGTTATTATTTTCATTGATGATGCCCACATGCATGCTGTGTACAGCTGAAGGATTTAATTAGAAAACATTCTGGTTGTTGCTATACTGACATTTTTAATTATGTCCTGTCACCATGTGGTACATGATAAATGTGTAAGCTGTTAACTGAAAGAATCACATGCATAATGCAGCGAAATACTTAATTCTCTGAGGCTGAGAATGGGGATCTTGAAGCTGTTACAAGGCTGGCAGTGTTTGAAATGTTATGACTGCTTCCTTATTAAGAATACATTTCTATAGATTTCTAACTCTGGAGGTATGCTGTGCATGATTTCTGACTTGAGGTCAGTGTGACAAGCTGTTGAGTAATGGGAAGCTTTGCCATAAACATATTTATTATGAATAGCAACATACAGATTATTCAGTGATCACGTTCTTATTCAAAGGAATCTTCAGGTAGATATTGTTTTGAAGCACTCTTTTGTAAACTACTGCTGTAATGGCTACAGTCAACTAAGCATACATTATAGAAATAAATGGAGAAAATATAATACAATAATTACCCTATAGCCTTCAGACTTGATTCACAGAAGTTTGCCTGTTTGACAGTTATCGATATTGCTGCATGCTGTCAACATTTCAAACAGCGTTTGCAAAATTAATAAAATACCTATATATATATATATATATATATATATATATATATATATAGTTGTGTACTGGATAATAATTTACAGGTATACAGTTTTATTATCTGGTTTCTCAACATTTTCAGGACAGCTGTCATCTACAATGCCCAAATTACTTGTGTGCCAGCTTTTCTTTAAGTAAGAGGCTGTTTATTTTTATTTTTGAAAAGGATTCATTAACTGGTAATTAATAATTATATTATGTGCTAGAAAACCCATACTACAATATTTCAAGAGATATGCCTTTGAACCTAGGGGCCACAGAATCAGTTAAGTTAGATCCAAGTAACTATGCTTTGAAAAGTTATCTGCAGATCTTTTCTTAGAATCCAAGATAATCTAAGATTATTATTTTATGAAGGATTCATTTTTTGAAGCTGTAAAATAAGAATTAATTGCTTATATGTAATGTAAAATAATCGCCATACAGACTTTAATAATCATCAAACAGACTTTGAGCCATACCTAACTCATTGACTTGGCTATTATGTTTCTTCACGTTTGATATCATATTCTATTTCTGTTCCCTTAATACTTCATGACTTTGAGCAGCTCAGGCGGGTAATTGATATAATTAATATGCTATAAATGCCCTGCATTCACATTAAGATCCGCCTTGGCAGCAAAGATACTTAAAGGCACAGATTTTTTTTTCTTAATGACAGTATAATTAAGAACATCATGATCAGCTACTGAGAAGTTACTCTGCTTCTCATTAATGTTGGTGGAACACACTAAACTGCCATTGCTGGTGTATCAAGGGACAGAAACACAAACAAGGTGCTGACACTAGCTGGGGAATTGTGTATGCATGGCTGAATTTGGCACAACTGAAACAAAAAATGGCTTAGGCACATACTGTACTACTACTGCTGCATTTCAACACTTCAGGGACACTAACCTTCAGAAGAAAAAAATTCAGCTAAAGCAAAATTCTAAATAAGAGTTATCCTTGTTCATTATAGTGCAAGAGTATAATGCCG
Source organism: Protopterus annectens (assembly GCF_019279795.1). NCBI lineage: Eukaryota > Metazoa > Chordata > Ceratodontiformes > Protopteridae > Protopterus > Protopterus annectens. Next base: position 1,682,156,805 of record NC_056728.1, on the reverse strand, counting down.
CATAATGTGGCATATCTAAATTAATTTTAAAAATGTCACAGATGGACATATCACAATTACATTCAAGAAGAATATTAATTCTTGGCACTGGTTAGTAGCACTGCAGTATTGAATACTTGTTAAGTATTAACAATGTCAGCTGTTCATATTTATAATAATCATACATCATGATGTTATTTCTGTAAGTATAACAATGGAAAATCCCCAACAAATAGCTTAACAAACAAAATCCCACACAGATGCTGCAGTAAATGAATGTTCATCTAGTTTGTAGCACTGAAAGTAAGTACTAAACAAATCCCTTAAACCTTGATGCATCTTTCTCTGCTCTGTCTCTCAAACCTGCAGAACAGCTGACAGGCTCTTTACATGTTGGTGTGTCATCACAGGAGAGGTTTGTTTTTGTCTGAACCTCCAAAGTAATTCTGTTTGAACACTACTGCCTACATGGCCTTTAAAGGTAGCATTGAGACCAGCATTTCCTGATGTCCTTCTATTATTTTACAGGACTCAGGTTGCAGAATAACATTTGTAGACTCATCCATGCATACATGAGTATTTTTCAGAGGTGCTCTATGCCCACAAATTATTTGTCAGTTATAGCAATTAAGTACTATGAAACTTTTAACATAATATGTACAGAGGCCAAGCCCTGCAATGGAAATAGTTACAGATGTTTAGCCATGTAATGACAAATTAAGAATTCACATTCTGTATGATATACAACGATTAGGAGGTTGTATAACCAACAGCACTGATGAAATGACAGCTAAACAAGTTACAAGAGTATTCTTTTACTCCTCATGAATGGTTCCATTTGAGTTATCCCCTCAGAAATAATTTTATTCACTAAACTGGTGTAATTACACGACAGATAAGTGCCATTAGGTAAGATGAAATTACATAGATAATAAACAGTTTAGATTAGGGTTTTGTATCAAAATTAGGTTGCTGTTTTTCACTGGTTTCAGAATATCGGCACAGTTCATGTCATAGTAACAAACATGATTAGGTGATTGTCTTTAGAATTGGATTCCTTATAAACAAAATAAATACTAACAGTGCCTTACATTAAGAGGGATCCTCCAAGCGTGCAACAGTGAAAAAAAATCTGTCGATTAAGACATTGGGCAGAAAAGGTGAAATTATGATTGCTGTTATAATAGCAACCAGTTTTGAAATATGCACTAAAAGTAATTACTAAATGCTTGGCTAGGCTTAAAAAGGCCTGTTAAGGCTGTTAGCCTAGTAATTACCTATGTTCGTCAGAGAAACCTCAAGCCCAAAAGTGATGTAACCCACAGCATAGTGAACAAATTCAATTTTCAGATAATAGGTTGACTTGTGGTCTAGAAATAAAATAAAACTGCTGATGTAACTGAAGGTCTAGTTATTTTTAAGTTGAAATACCTTCCAAACTGTAGCCCCTAAGCTTCCAACTAATCTGCTATAGAAACCAAAATCTCACTTTATGAACTATAAATGGACTCAAATATGAGCAGTGCTTGGTCTTACAGAGGGTTCCCAGTGGGAGATAAGACAGTGGTAATGACAGCAAACTGGGGAAATCAGAAGAAGCTGATGACTGAGATAGAAAAGAAGATAGGTTAATAGCTTCAATTATCTGGGAGGGGTGGTTGAGGGGGAAAGAATTCTGAATGAAGAGGTCAAAGCTAGAATCAGGGAGGTTGCAGCCAACTGGCATAGAGTGTCAGGGGTAGTGTGTGACAGACAAATGCCAAAGAAGCTGAAAAGTAAGGTATATGAAATAGTGGTGCAACCAGTACTACTGCATGGTACTACTGCATGGTACAGAAACCTGAGCAGTAAAGGTAGAGCAGATGAGGAAGCTAGAGGTGATGGAAATTAAGGGCCTAAGGAAAGATGATAGGATACACACTGTGGGACAGACAAAGAAATGAGGACATAAGAGCAGAACCCAAAGTAACTCCAATTGCAGATATGACCAAAGAGAACAGATTACAGTGGTTTGGGGGCATGTAGAAAAACAGAAGATAATCTGGTGAAGAAGATTTGGGACAGACAGGAACAGCATAAGAGGAAACAAGGGCATCCAGCAAGGAGGTGGATGGATTGTGTGACAGAAGATCTGTGACAGTCAGGCATGAGTGTTGAATAAGGCAGGAGCCTGGCATTAAATCGAGAGAGATAGCAACAGTTAACATGATATCCTGAACTCATGTAGAAAACAAGAAAAGGGGGGGCTGATGATGGTGATGATGAAACTATAACCACCTATGGGTCTATATTAATTCACAAAAGCTGAAATCCACGAATGCAATTACATCGACACATAAACATCGATCTATGAAAACAGCGAAATAAGGAAACGTGGAAAGTCAGAACGCCAAACGAATTTCCTTGGCCAGCAGGGTGATCGTGAGGATGAGGAAGTATATCCTTTTCCCCCACTGTAGTGCAGTCTCGGAATTGGTATATATAAGTAGGGGGGTGTGGGCCCCCCTGCAAAAACATTTGGAAAAGTGTTTTACATTAGGTTTGTTTAGTTAGGTTTAACTTACCTGTTAGGTAACTTACACTTTTGTTTCCATAAATACGTTCGGCATTCTGATTTTTGACGTTTCCGTATTTCAGGAGATTGACGTTTATGTGTCGATCTAATTACATTCACGGATTTCAGTTTTCATTGTTTTAATATAGACCCCCACCTACTACCCTTAAAACACAAAGGAAGTTGTGCATTTCTTAACAGAAACATTCTAATTTCTATATATTTTCTACCCAATACACATTCCTTAATTATTTTCCAGAAATATAGAGAAATCAAACATACAGAACAGAAAATTCTGGAAGACGCTCAGACCCCTATAATGTCTTTTTTAACTTAACTTTTGCATTTTTCCTGTTACTAATAAAGGACACAATAGAAACTTAACTTTTATATTTTCCTGTTACTAATATGTGATGCTATAGAAAACAAAACTGGGACCCCACCAGTCAAAACTCTACCATAATCACTACAAAATTATCTCAGTCACTCCCTGCCTCCATGATGCAGGTAGTATAAAAATACTAGTACTCTTACTCCTACTCTTAATTCTTACTACTAACATTTGGCAATGCAGAACCAAATCCAGGACACCATTCCTCAAAACTTTCATGTGCTATCTACAACATCAGCCAATTAACCATCTGTGTCATTAATGCAGGTTGTATAGAAAAATAAAGTAAAGCAACGCAACACTTTTCTTACTACTCATTCCTCTAACTTCCTTATGGATTAGCAAATCATGGAATGAAGATGGCACTCCAGACCTCAAACATTTCTTGTAAAACTATGGATATTTACCTAACTGCTGACCTGGTAAACACATAGGACAAGGAACCATACTAGTCCACAATACAACCTCATCTTTTACAGTGGCAAGACAAGCCACCACCATTAACAGATCTAACCTAAAATGGCTCATAATAAAACCAGCACTCAAGTTTGCTAAATTCCTTTAGATGGCCTATTATTTCCAGCCAACAAAGACAAATTGCAAAATCTAATCACACAAATACTTCTGTCTCCCTCTTTCAAAAGTTCCTGGGAGACTTTAACATAAGCGTGCTTGGAAAATGCAAACGTAGCACTGAAGAATTCTTTGCAGACAATGGACTAACTCATATAATACAACAATCCACCATGACTAATTTCAAAACTGGAAACCACACTCTACATGAGGTAGTTATAATCAATAATCCCAGTAATTTGCACTGTATAGAAGGCCTACCTACAAATGTAAGTGGGTAATTTCAAATTCTTCTGTCGCTGTCTGTCTCCCTTTCTCTCTCTCTCTCTCACACTTACAATAAACATAAACCATCTCACAATTAATCTCCTTTCACTACAAAATCCATACAAAATTTATCCACGTTAAAAACACACCTTATGGGGAACCAGAAATTCACCTCTTATTTGGCATTTATGTTTCAAATGGTTCATCTCCCAGGCTCCTGCTTGTAAATGTTTCATCTCCCAGGCTCCTGCTTACACAATGAAAGGTAACAGAACTTGTTAGAGATTTGGAATGCATGGCTAAGCTAAAAAAAGCCCCAGTTGTCTTTAGCCTAGTTCATACCTCTAAACCCATACTAAACAATCAAAACTCCAAATAATCCACTATTTCTAGCACATACAGTTTTTAGTGTACAAAACATATTTATCATTACCAACAAGACAGTTAAATCCAAAAACCAAGCCCTGGTTCATATTTGAAATTAAGAGCATCCTCAATCAAGTCTGATGGAAAGCCGTACAAAATGTCAATGACCATGCACAATGTATTACAGTTAGAAAATTTTCCAAGAAAGCTATCAGAAGACATAAAACCAGCTCTACTAGGCAACCATCCCTTCTGCCCAAACCAAAAATATTTTGGAGGTACATTAACAACCTTATGGTCTGGAAAACCAAATAATAGCAACATCTCCAGTTTGTTTCATGTCTCTATAGGCCACATCTTCCACTGAGACATGCTAACTGGTTTCACAACCTACTCTACTAATCCCTTTTCTAGTGCTATTACTATTTCAGTCAACAACCATCCATCCTCAACTCCTTTTTCCCATTTTTGCACATGGGGTCAGGGTATCATTTCAACAGTGACAATCATCTTGAGCCAAGGTTTACACAGCTGGGTGGCTAGCCCTGCCACGGTAGTTCATCTGTACCACTCAATCGCACACACACACCTATGACCAATTTAAAGTGTCCAATCCACCTACTGCATGTCATTGGAATGTTAGAGGAAACTGGAGCACCCAGAGGAAACCCACACGACCACAGGGAGGACATGCAGAGTCCACACAGAAGGCATCCCAGCCAAGAATTGAACTGCAGAACCTCTTGCTGTGACATGACAACACTAACCACTGCACCACTGTGGCCATGAATGGAGTTCTCAGTGTGGTGAGGACTGGGTAATTTACTGTTTTCTTCACTGTAGTGTGATCATGGAGTTGGTATATATAATTTTCAGGGGGTGTGGAGGGTGCAGGGGGGCTTGACCCCTGCAAAAAGGTAAAAATAGATTTTTGTGTTTTTTTTTTTAATGTTTGAGTTTCAATCATATTGTCTCACTCATATGAATTTTGTTTTTCTGCAAACTTGATCAACTGATTAACTGACATAGATCCATATATATATATATATATACACACATGTACACACGCACACACACACACACACACACACACACACACACACACACACACACACACATACATACATATATATATATATATATATATATATATATATATATATATATATATATATATATATATATATATATATATATACATATATATATTTGTAGTAGACCAAACCACAAAAGGCCGAGACCAGAAACATGAACAATCAGACTCCTGAAATGCTACAAAATCGAATCCCAAAATGCCGGAAATCTGAAACCAAACTACAGTTTCCTACACTACAATGACATGAAACACCCCAAAAAACAGATAAACATTACTGCAAACCACTACTGTTACACGTGTATCAATGTTCCCTCTCCACACCAAAAACTCTATTGAAATCATGTGCTCAAAAGTAAACCTTTACAGAGGCTCCTAGATTTCTAGGTGTGGGAGTTCTCTCTGTATCTCAAGCAGTGGCACTGGACTGTGCTGCCTGAAAGTTGCCGTCATCATCAGCCACAGTAGATGTGCCAATGCCAATTGTTTGTATTCTGCTGTGTGGGACTGTCCAGCAGTGGAACCCATGGATGCATCAAAAACATGACACCATTACCAGTGCTCACATGCGCAGGCACTGAGTATTCCCCTATGGCATGCATAGTGGGACAGGTGATAAATAGTGTTATGTTTTAGTTTGGAACATGTGCTTTGCTGGGCAGGGCATTGCACTTACAGACTATAGATGTCTATGGAATAGATGTACAAGTAGGCAACAGCCATATCCTTTTCACTTCATATGTAGAAATGTGTCATACCATACTATTATGGTCAACGCTAACACAGTGTTCCTCCTATTGATACACTGGTAATATGTGGCAGGCCTGCATCCACATTCATTCCACCACCTTCTTCGAGGGGATGATCACTCTGCCTGGTGAGCGACATCAGAAACTTTTTCAGCTATTCCAGCTACTTCATTGTTGGTGGTTTCACACTGTGGTGGTGTTCTGTCAACCTCGGTGTTCCAAGCCTTCTGCATTGTATGGCATAACATACCTGGAAACCTTTCCTCCCACTTGTTGTAGGCATCTATTATGACTGCCCAAAATACACATCCTAGATCATTCAGTTTCAGATCTAGTCCCTTACTTGCTGGTCTGCATCACTTTTTGGCTAGTAAATGAATGCGGAATCCTGTAATAGCACATCACTCTTCTGAATAAAAGAAATACAAATTAAGAGATGCTAGTGATGCAGTTGTCTAAAATGCTAGATGGTGCTTGATAAGAAATAAGCAGACACCACACCTAGTGTAAACAGTGTGGCTTCATGCATGAGAAGGCATGTTGTAGAGCCATCATTTGTAGCCTGTGGACTAACTAGAGTGTGTGACCATTTAGTAAATAGGTACAAAAGTTAAAAAAAGTTATGCATCAGAATTTGCATGTAATATTGGCATATGAATTCAGTAACATTGAAATATTTGTTGGCATGTAATGAATTCATAAAATGTATTCAAAATGATAATGGCCATAATTTTTCCATTTTCTTGAGAAAAGTTAGGATACTCCCAGGATCTCATGTGGTCAAATGCAAGTAATACCAAGAGATTCCATGCATTTTTTGCTTAAATTCAAATCATTTATCTGATAATGCCATATGCTTCTTATTTTGCATGGATAATTATTCATATATTATTTTTATTAAATGCTTTATTTACAAAGTATGATGTTTTCATAATGCTTGTGTATAAGCTTGCTAAAGAATTACAGTGGGGTCTCCCTTAATGATAGTAATATATTAAAAAGTCAACAACACAAAGGAAGATGGGATTACAATTGGTCTTTTTTCTTATTTGGCCTTCCATTTACTTAAATTCATATAGTGGATCCATTTCTATCCACAAGATAAGCATAAAAATCCATGATCGGACAATGAACATGTGTTATTAGATGCAGGGCATGTTATTTTGGATTTACGCCATATATAATTTACAACAGCAACACTTCAACTTAAATGCACCCAAACCAGACTATTTCTTATATTCTCTGTACAATATGTAATATTGGAAACTTCTTCAAAGTTAAAATTGCTTTAACAATGTAGTGAATCAAGCGCGTTCGCCTGGTTAGTACCAGGCTTTATCAAGATGTATACTAAAAAAACACAATGCTTTATATAGTCATTTACTGGTCACATGACCTATAATTAATTAGAACTACAGATTCAATTAATTATGTTCTTAAAGATATTTTGACATGTTGTTTATATAAACCTTAAAACCTTGTGTTAAAAACCATTATTTATAAACCAATACTTATGACACATATAATGTTTAAAAACCTACCTATGCATAAAATTAAAAAATATATATTCACATACTAGTGAAATGTTGTTAAAAAATTCTTGTAATTTTATACTCAAGTAAAACATCTTAAAAATAAATATATTCCAGTTGAAACATGCTAAACACCCGCACCTGACGTGCAGTGCAAATACAAAATTAATAGAATTTGTAACAGTCAAAATCTGTTAATAAATACATGTACAAAATATGCACTGCAGTGAAATATATATTATTATTCAGTGTATGTGTGATAAAAACATTGTTGTTATAATCTAGCCCTCCTCATTTTTAGTACACTACTAATACTAACGTTGTCATTAAGCCCTGGGGGTCTTGTGGCATTTAACTTCAATTGCTACAACAATTCTTTATATTCCAGGGATATTACAACTGTGGGACTAAAGGCGTAGTGTACCTCGGAACATGTACTCAATGTCTCAGTTTTTACATTGGTAAGACTGAGAGATCTTTGAGGAAAAGAATTTACGAACATCTGTACGATGTCTCAAAGGAGAAAGACACAAATGCCTTTTACAACCATTCTTTGAAATGTCCCAATATGCAGTTGAAATTTATTGTTTTAGAACAGGTAAAACAGAACCCAAGAGGGGGCGATTGGGAAACATCGCTGGAATATAAAGAATTGTTTTAACAATGTAGTGAACTAGCTGGTGTAGCTCTAATTCAAAAGTTAATATATGTTGTACAACATCAAATAAAAAAATCCACCAAAAGCTTGTAAAACCAAAGACACCAGTTGGATTAGCGGTAAAACCTTATTATTCACTTTTGTCAAATTGCTTTCTCAGAACAACTAAAACTCAACATTAGCACACTTTTGCACCATCATCAGTAATCAAACAATTTGATCAAACATCAAAGTGTGTTAATGTTGAGTTTTAGTTGTTGTGATGAAGTCATTTGACGAAAGTGAAGAATAAAGTTTTACCTCTAATCCAACTGGTGTCTTTGGTTTTACAAGCTTTTGGTGGATTTTTTTGTTTGAGTTTTGGTGCTTCTGCCTGACCATTTGAGTCCATTAGATTTTTTGATGGCTTGTTCTAGTGAAGAGCCATTGCTTGATTTAACTATCCACTCTAAACCTTCTGGTCAAGGAAATAATTTAATTTTGTATTCAATACATAACACCAGCAAAATGCAAGGAACTCTTAAAAGTTTGTTAAAAACACTCTAGTCTTGGGCGGGACATAAGGTATATTCCTTAATTTCAGAAGAAGACTTGGATGTTACAGTTGTTGAAAGGGAACTTGGAAAGAACTGGGACACTAAGAACAAAAATGCTTTGTTAAAGATATTCATACTGTATTGGACTATAACTGTGACCTGTTTAATGAAACTCATGTTAAATATAAAGACAATAAGGTGAATGACTGTAGGCATGAGTTTAAATTAGTTTTGAGTAACTTGGAAAGGATACTCAAGAAATATTGGGCACTGATGCTTGAAACAAAGTATTTTGAGATATGTATCCATCTGAATGTTGTTCCGAAAGGGCTAAGATTTTTTAAGTGCCCTAATGGTGTTGCTAAAACTGATGACTTTTTTGGGACTTTGACCGATTTTTTTAACCAGGCTGCATTAAAATTCCATCAGTTATTAATCAACCATAATAAGAAAAATATTGAGGATGTTCAGAGTGAAATCCTTAAAGTTGACTGTACGTTACAAGACTTGCTGGTTCAAATACCAGATTCCAGCACCAAATTTGATTATATGGTGCAACAAGTTAAACTTTTGAAAAGGTTTTAACTAACAGGAAGACTAAGAAGCTTCCCAGGGACATTGAGGTTTATAAGAATAATGCAGCATATTTACATTTTGGGAATAAAAGGTTTAAAAAAAAGTTTATAGCAGTCGATGGTGGTACCACTTTAAGAGATCAACAAAGTACCTGCGGAGACGAGTTTGATGATGTTTACCAAAGGACTACTGTTAGGAATGGAAATATCCAACCTGGCATTCTTGATAATGGTTATTCTAAAAAAGTTGTTTTAGGCGCAAAAGGAAAAAATGACTTTGATGAGTTGCTACTGTATTCACCATCTCATGTTTTGCCAAGTGTGTCCCTTTAGGAGCATGGCCAAAGAGTCATGTATGCAGAAGAGAGAGGAAAGCAGTTACCAGCATAAGTTTCCGTTGAGAAATAGAAGGAAGGCCAGTTTGGACATGGAAAATGAATTAAATAAGCTGGTAATATTTGTAATTTAACAAATACATGTTTTTCCAATGAGCAACTTCATGTTTTGAATATGGGGTTGAATTTTCTGCCTACCAGAAGGATGGACTTGTGTAGTACTTTACTAGAATTGAAACTGTTCTGCCATAAGTTAAACTTGAAGTATAGTTTTCATGGTTTAAATGTTAGTGAAAGGACTTTTAGTAGACCCAGTGTTTTTATACCTTGCCTTAATAGCACAATAAAGGTTTTTGAAAATTGCTGTGGAAAAGATTTGAGAGAATTGATAAATAAAAAATGTGTTAGGAAATGTTTTAACTTAACTGATTCACAGTGTAAAGCATTGCAAGAACTACGTGAACTATCTGATTGTAGGTTCATGAAAGCTGGTAAAGGTGGAGGGTTGGTGGTAATGTTTCAAACAGATTATATTAAGGCTATAGAAGACATTTTGCGTAATTCTGATGAATATGAATGTGTGGATTATTTGATACTACAAGAAAGTTATAAAAAGATTTATTTTTATTTGTATGAGTTATTAATGGAAAAATCTATAACCTATGATGAATACATGTTTATGTTAGTTGAAATGCCATTATTAGGTACTCTGTTTGGTATTCCTAAAATACATAAGGACCACCACCATCCACCTTTTAGGCCAATTGTTTCTGCTCCAAACTATGTAACTGAAGGCATCTCACTGTTTATTGGTTATATACTTAACCCAGTGGTCCGGAGTATGAAGTCACACTTTAAGGACTCTTGGGATTTTTTGGATAAGTTTAGAGTGTTCAATCTGGACTATGAATTTAGAAGTGATAATTGTTTTACTGTTTTTACTGTTTTTTACTGTTGACATTTGCTCACTGTTTACTAGTATTCCCCAAGAAGAAGGAATTAACTATGTTAGAAATTATTTAGTTAAATTTGTAAACTTTACCCATGACCATGTTTATTTATGTTGTGCCTTATTAGATATTATGTTAAAAAAATATATGTTTTTTTAATCACAAAATATATAGAGAAATTAAGGGGGTAGCAATGGGGTCATCTGAAGCCCCAGCCTTTGCCAATATGGTATTTGGGTGGTGGGAACATGCAGTGTTGACTCTGATTGCATTTAAGTATGATATTATTTTTTATGTTAGATTTGTTGATGATTTATTTTTTTGTTGTAGAAGGGGATCAACATAAAGTTATGGAATTTCTTGAAGTGTTAAATATGAAGTTGGAGTTTTTAAAATTTACTTTAGGGAGTCATAGTGAAGTTGTTAGTTTTCTAGACATTACGATTGCTTGGGATAGAGTGAAACAGGAGTTTAATAGTGAGATATTTTGAAAGAATACTTTTGTAAATAGTTATTTACATTACAATAGCAACCATCCTAAGTTTATCAAGAATAACATCCCTAAAGGCCAATTTATTAGAGCGTCAAAGATAACAACCAGTGACAATGTTTTTGAAAAAGAAATAGAATTTATTTCATCTTTTTTTGTAGAAAGGGGTTATCATGATGAAAATTTAAAAACTGTGGCAGATGAGGTATGCAGGAGAAGTTTGGATTTTAAACTCATTTAAAAAATATGGGTTAGATTATGATAAAGAAAAAGAAAAAAAGGAAAAAGGATCTAAAATTATTGGATGACTGTAGAACAGTATGCTGTTTAGATGTGACAGTGGACAGTCCCAATATTTCATTTATAATTCAAAGGAATTGGAATGTAATTCAGGGTAATTCCGATCTTACTAGAAATGTGGGAAATGTCCCAAAGTTTATTTATAAGAACAGCTGCAATTTGAAGAGGTATTTATAACATGACTCTTATAAAATTATTTCACCAAATTTGTTGTCTAATAAAAACAAGGGTATGTACAAGTGTGGGGTTTGTTTAGCTTATAGATACATACTAGAGGGTCCATTCATTAGTTTAAAGCATTTGGAAAAAACAACAGCTGTTCCAGTTATTTTCAACTGTAAAACAGAGAGGATTATCTATATTAGTGTGTGTTCTCATTGTGATTGTTTTTATGTTGGGATATCCACTAGAAGTTTGAGTAAACGTATTAAGGAGCAGGTATATTCCATTAAGACTAAGGACAGTAAAAATGCTTTATATAAGCATTCTTTGGAATGTAAGCATAGTAAATAGTTTTTGTTTTCTATTCTTGAGCAGGTACCCAGGGATAGGAGAGGTGGTGACTATAAAGGATTAATAGAACAGAAGGAAGCCAAATGGCAAATGAAATTAAATGCACACAAACCTCCAGGTTTGAATGAGGTTAGACATATTAAATGTTTTTTTAATGAATAAAAGGCTTAAAGTAATGTAAAGATTTTTATATAGTTTTTATTATGCTTTTGAAGGTGGATATGGTTTTTGAAGAAAAGTCACAATAAGATATGATTAGTTTTGATTAAACAATTATGTGACTTAATTGTTTGATTACTGATGATGATATAAAAGTGTGTTAATGCTGAGTTTTAGTTGTTCTGAAGAAATCATTTGATGAAAGCAAAGAATAAAGTTTTACCTCTAATCCAACTGGTGTCTTTGGTTTTACAAGCTTTTGGTGGATTTCTTTGTTTGAGTTTTTGTGTTTCTACCTGATCATTTGGGTCCATTTGTTTTTTTTTTTTTATGTTATATAAGATACAGGAAATGTTAAGCAGATTCCTAATATGGTCGTTAAAAAGATGTCACATTTTAAACATGGCTGTATTATACTTAAACTAGGATGCACATCATTAATTTTTCCTAAGAACATTTATTTTAGATATGAAGAATAATTACTCAACTTTTGGACCTCATCTGAATTTTAAATGATCATACTAATAGTTCAAGGAAATAAAGTCAGTTCTCTTTCATTTTATAGATTATAGATTCATAGGTTAGTACTAGGCTAACTGCCCTTGTGAGCCACTTTAAGCCAAGCCACAGGAGTATCAAACTCTGCACCTTGTGTCTGTAAGTTAAACACCTTAACCATTATGCCAACCTCCCTCCTTCGTTTTTGTAATGAAGTTGCATGTAGCATGCCTGATAGAAACATAAAGTAAATGCTAACAGAATTTTGGAATCACTCCTAAAACTGCTGAATTTGTCTGACTAAATGTAACAGCTGCAGAATTTTATGTTAGACTGTTAGAACATCTGCTGAAATTGAATGCAGGACTTGCATTTTATTTGTTTGTTTTTTTTCTTTTCTTTTCTTCATGAGCTCATCAGTTAGGTCTAAGACCTACATTGCCTAATAATAGTGCTTTCATCTCTAACCTTGAGACCTCTTCAGACTGTATACATTTAGCATCACTGAGCATTTATATAATACACAGCTTATGACATGTGCAGTATGTAGTATTATTTATTAAAGTTAAGTTCATTAAAACATAACTATTCACAGAATGAATTTTTGAAACCACAGTAGGTAATCAGCATATGTAATACAATACAAAACTAAGTGTTTGATGTGAGGATCAAAGGGCCCTATGCACAAGATATTACTGCTCTCTCCCAGCCACTCCTACTTTTATATTCTAACACCAAAATCACACTGTTACGAAATAAAGGCCAGTGCAGCACTCGACAAATTCCATTTTGCGTAATGGGCTCAAAGAGTGCTGGAGTAATGAATCCACTTATGAAGCACAGTATTTTCCTAAATAGTAACTTGCATACTACAGGGGTAGTATTATTAACATTATCATTTTGTTTCCCTCTGTCTTTGTTTCCAGAATGGTTAAAAGATGCGGTTAAATAAGGCTTAAGCAAGCAATAGTGCATGGCAAGGTATGTGTTATTGGGGAATTAATGTCCATCCATGGATCTTCACTCCTGAGAGGGCATTATTTCCCCAATAACACATACCTTGGAGGGCATTACAGTGATTAGAGAATGGGCTTTCTGTTAAATTGCTTTCTATTTGTTTTTTGTATTATATATATGTCTGAAGTTTTGAAATTCCAAAGCAGAAAAAAAAAAAAAAAAAAAAAAAAAAAACAAGAAAATAAAACAAAACAACTTACCTGTATCTTTTTGCAGGGGAGCAAGCCGCCCTGAACCCCCCACACCCACTGCTACTTAAATATACCAACTCCAAGATCGCACTAATGTGAGGAAAATGGCAAATCCCAGGTTCTGTGCTATACGTCGATCCCAATAGACAGTTTTTAGAGTTTAAAAACTTTGGCCATATGGTCTTGGAATTTTGAAACTTTGGTGATCTGAGAGGGAACCATATCCCTTCAGAAGCTCAGAGTTTCAAAACTTTGAACTTCAAACAGCTGAGACCAGAAGGTCGAAATTTTGAAACTTTAAACATTTTGAATGGAAATTGCTGTACAGCATGGAAAAAGAAGTTATGTCCTTACCATAACGTTCCATGTGGAGTGTTCATCTCGCCTTGGTTATTACACATGGGTTCGGAGCCGATCCTCGGCTCCGTGCCGGCTGACTGCAAGCTCTGCATCGAGAAGAAGCTCGAGGACATCTAATACCCACAATTCCCCTCTGCCTTTACCTCAGATCTAGTTTGCAAGCAAACCAGACATAAAGCACGCACACATGCCAAACTATATACAAAAAGTACATATATACAAACATACCAAGGGTATGATAGTAACACTAATACTGCAACAGCAGAAGGAGAATACTCCAGACCAGGCACCAAATCGAACGTTCTTCCTAAGGGTGGGAAGGGTGGGAGTGTAATAACCAAGGCGAGATGAACACTCCACATGGAACGTTATGGTAAGGACATAACTTCTTTATGTGAGAGTGTTCAATCTCGCCTTTGTTCTTACACATGGGTAGCGTCCCTAGCTCCATGATCCTGAGGAACTCAAGGGAGAATGTTCTTGAGCACAGTGGAACCAAAGGTTGCCCTATCCCTAGAAACCCTGTCCACTTTGTAATGAGAGATAAATGTATGTGGTTTAGCCCAAGTAGCAGCCGCACAAATAGTGTCTAGTGGTAAGCGAGCTGCGTGAGCCAAAGATGTAGAAACTGATCTGGTGGAATGTCCTTTGGGTTTTGCTGATAATGTTTGGTCAGAGGCTTCATAAACATATGTGATACAGTCCGTTAGCCATTTAGAAAGAGTTCGTTTCGTAACTGCAAGACCCTTTCTGCTGTCAGCAAAAGCTACAAATAGTTGATCAGATTTCCTGTGATCTTTTGTTCTATCCAAATAAAATCTGAGTTGTCTATGGACATCCAGTTTGTGCAACATATACTCCAATTTATTAGAGTGGTTCTTAAAGAAGGTGGGTAATTCAATGGACTGATTAATATTACTAGAAGAACAAACTTTGGGGAGAAAGGATGGATTAGTGCGTAGGGATACTCTGTCAGAATGAAATATTAAATAAGGATGTTTGACAGAAAGGGCCTGAAGCTCAGACACTCGTCTAGCAGATGTAATGGCCACTAGAAATAAAGTTTTCCATGACAAAAATTTCAATGTGCAACTTGAGGCTGGTTCAAAGGGTGGCAACATCAATTTAGAGAGCAACAGGTTTAAATTCCACGGTGATGTCGGACTTCTGACTGGTGGTCTGATATGAAAAGAACCTTTTAAAAAGGCTTTATAAAGTCTGTGAGCCATAATAGGTGCACCACATTCCTCTACATGATAGTTAGAAATGGCAGCTAACTGTACTCTTAAAGTAGCCGGGGAAGCTCCTTCATGAAATAGTTCAGTCAAGAACTCTAAAACCTTGTTTAACGGAGCTCTAACAGGGTCCAAATGATATGACTCCACCCAAAAGACAAAACGTTTCCACTTACTGGTGTAAGTCTTTGTAGTGGAAACTTTATGAGAAGCTACTAAAATATCTTGAACCGCCGATGTAAGGGGAACCGACCTGGCTAAAAAGGGAAGCGGAGCAGCCAAGCTGCTAGATGGAGAGATTCTAGAGATGGGTGAGGAACTCCTGATGAGTGAGTCAGTAGATCTGGCTCTGGGTCCAGCATCCAAGGTCCCCGAATGCGGTGATGCAATAGAAAGGGGAACCAAATTTGACGAGGCCAGAACGGGGCAATGAGAATAATAGTCCTCTGAAGGTTGTTGGCTTTCTGTAGAAACTTTGCAATCAGGGGAAATGGAGGAAAAGCATATAGGAGACCCGGGGGCCAATCGTGCACCAGCGCGTCCCTGGGGACTTCCCCTGGAGGGGGTAATAGGGCAAAGTAGCTCCTGCATTTGGCGTTCATTGGAGACGCAAACAGATCGCAGGTAGGCTGGCCCCATTTGCGAAAAATCCTTCTCGCAACTGACTGTTTGAGGGACCACTCGTGAGGCAATAGTATTGCCCTGCTCAGCCTGTCGGCTATGACGTTGGATGACCCCGGGATGTGCGTTGCGATCAGAAAGCGACCGGTGGACTCTGCCCATTGCCAAATTCTCATGGCCTCTCTGCATAGTTGGTAAGACCTGGTTCCCCCTTGCTTGTTTATGTACCAGACTACGGACATGTTGTCTGTCTGAACTGCAAAGGTCCCTGGAGGAAGAAGGGGAGCAAAGTGTTGCAACGCCAAAAACACTGCCCTCAACTCCAGAACATTGATGTGCAGATTGTACTCCAGATTGGTACATTCACCTTGGACTGTCTGTCCCTGAAAGATGCCCCCCCACCCTATCAGGGAAGCGTCCGTGGTTATCGTCGCTGACGGTGCGGGTAGCACAAATGGTCTTCCGCTGGATAGGTTGCAAGTCTGTAACCACCACATTAGGTGTGATTTGCATGTTTTTGTTATCAATATTTCGTAAGTCAGTGGAAGTTGTTGGAATGACCATTGTGCAAACAGAAGCCATTGTAGCACTCTCATGTGCAGTCTTCCCAATGGTATCGCAATGAGAGAAGCTGCCATGAGACCCAAGACTTTCAGAACAATTTTTGCCGGTGACTTTCTGGACGACAGCAGAAGGGAAATGTTGATTTGAAGTGCTACTATTCTTTCTGTAGGAAGTTTTAGAACTAAATGATGCGTATCTAATTCCGCTCCTATGAATAAGATATGCTGTGATGGCTGTAGCAAAGATTTTTCGAAATTTACTGAAATTCCAAGGTGTGTACAAAGTTGTAGGGTGTAATCCCTGGCTTGTATCAGTTGACACCTGGTGGTGGCAGACAGGAGCCAGTCGTCCAGATACGGAAACACCTGGAATCCTAGGCGCCTCAGATGAGACGCTACCACTGCCATGCATTTGGTGAAGACCCTGGGGCTGTAGTCAGACCAAAGGGCAGGGCTCGAAACTGATAGTGACTGGCTCCCAGCCGGAAGCGCAAATGATCCCTGGACGCCCTGGCCATTTTGATGTGGTAGTATGCGTCCTTCAGATCTATCGAGCACATCCAGTCGTCCTTCCGTAAGAATGGAAGGATCGATTGAAGGTGACCATTCGGAACTTTTCCTTCTTGACAAAGGTGTTGAGATGGCTTAGGTCCAGAATCGGCCTCCAGTCCCCTGTTTTCTTTGGAACTAAAAAGAACCTTGAGTAAGTTCCGAATCCTATTTGGTCCGCTGGGACTGGTTGGATGACTCTTTTTTCTAGCAGCTTTGAAATTTCTGTAGCTGCTGGGTCTCGCAGATGGGGTGGTACATCTGGGAGTTTTCTCTTTGGAATGGGTGTGGATAGAAATGGGATTTTGTAACCTCTGGTAACAATGCTTTTTACCCAATTGTCTGAAGAAAGGTTTTGCCAGGCCTGAGGGTATAAAGCTAGCGACCCGACTGCCTCCAGAGCAGGACAGTCGGGCCTCCTCTCAGGAGTGCTGAAAAGGTTTGCCAGGGAGGTTATCCCTGTCACCTTGGTTTTGTGGACCCCTCTGCCGCCAGGGCGGCGTCTTCCACCTCTGCCCCCCCCTCTGCCTCTAGAGGGGGCATCACCCTGTGTGTTTGGGAAAGATCCTTGGGGTTTTCGAAACCACATTTTCCCACCATGTTGCCCTTTGGGGTACGGTCTGGAAGGGGTGGAAAACGGACTCCGACAGCAGACAGAGTCTTTCCCTCCTGTTCACACCGGGTAAGGGTCTCCTTTACTTTAGGGCCAAAAAGTGTGGCTCCATCAAATGGGGCGTTAGTAAAGGAAGACTTGAAGGCTTCCGCAAACGAACATAAGCGCATCCAGGATTGCCTACGAAGAGCAATCGCTGAAGCCGCTGCCCTACTCGATCCTTCGGCTGCGTAGGATATCAGCCTCATGGACGAGTTTACAATGGATGTAAGGGTGT